>NW_008752090.1:291542-298143 GCF_000715545.1 Opisthorchis viverrini | reverse complement strand
AATATCGTGAGAGAACCTGGAGAGCGGTTACCTAACCAGGCGTGAGAAAATTTGGAACTCGATGCGTAGCGATCCCGGAAAACAAGCGAGTCACTCTGAACGGCTTCGATCTCCCCAAAGCAGTCTCGACTAGGTGATCTTGCACAACTTGTAGTCGCACAAGCCGCAGTAACATCGACCTTGTGGGTCACGAACACATTCACTGCTAGATGTAAACACTCAAAACAAGTGGGTGTGTTTTACTTTCTAATGTTAACCGACCGACATTGTCATCCAAGTGACAACACTATTAACGGTGTGCTTAATAGAATACCAGCAGTCTATTCATTCCTGGTGCATAGTTCGGTGGCTCCCGGAAAGATCTACATGCTGCTATTCTGAGGAAGGTTCGGGTTTACATTGGAACTTGAAGGAATCGATGTGTGGCAGTGGTCTGTCGGTTGTGAACGAGCAGCCGACGCCGGTACCCATTGTTATTTCATATTTGAGCCGGCTGATGACTTGTAACTGGCTTGCGCACGTTCGCCCACCGATCCCATTCCGTCGGACTTACATCGGTGCCAAGAGGTTGCGTACCGTACCACATTCAGCTAAGCATGAACCATCTGCGGCTATTCAACTGTCCGCGGACGTCCGGTGGTGCAACTACCTTTCATCGGCCATTCCGATTCGAATGCCACTCATTCATATGCATAGCCACCTTTCGACAATGCAACACGGTCAACCTTGCCCTGATAAAGTAATGGGTGAAGTTATGGCGAGGATGAACTGCTTCAGGCGTAAAGACTGATATAAACACTGATGTAAAGACTGGTGTATGATTATCTAAATTGAAGGAGTTTCCTTGATGGAGGGAACAAAGTTACAAACATTCGATAAGGATTTTATCCTTTTAATTGTTTTACTGTTTCCATGGTAAGGCTTTGACTACTGTGTTTTATCCACGAGTGTTATCCATGATAGTCACTGATACCCATGCCAAAAAAACATCACAAGACTATGAAGATGACCAAGTTGCTTTGTCTATAAGGCTGCACATAGGCATCCGACTGAGTCGAGTGCGGTGCACTGGTGTTGACGTCCTGCCATCGCTGATGTTGCCATGTCTCACAGTCCGCTTTGACCGACGCATCGGTGACAGTTTGGCAAAATTCCGCTTCGTTCGAACGCGATTTATGACATCAACACGCGTGTGTTCGCAAACGAGCGCATACGCGCACGAATGTGTGTGAAGGTATACACCAAACGCGTGGCATGTAAGCCTGCGTAGCTGAGTTTTTGGAACCGGTGGACCGAGTTGCTGGACACTGATGAATCATGAGAAGAGACGGCGGCGCACAGAGCCACGTAAAGGTGGCCACTATCCTCGCACCCTCCCACATTAATACCCACCTACCGACCTACCCACTTACCCACTTGCTTCGCCTTGTTTTGAGGAAGGCAAAGTTTTCATTCATCTAACTGGTCGGTGCTGTTGTGTCCGGAAAACCGATACACGGCCACAAGATGGACGAATGAATGCCTTGCTTGAATCAAACCAGCCGAGTTCCGTAGTCGGTTTGGGTATGACTAGCTGGGTGAATAGATTGTAATTGTGATGAGCTTTTGCTATGCGAACGCAGTGAACGCTTTCAGCCGCTCTCGCACCTGAATTGCGTTCACCTCGGAGTGAACATAGGTTGTACGTATACTGACTGCTGTGGCTTCGAAAATGAACAACCCAGTTCTTTCCCCTTGCGTTTTTTCAACGTGACAGCAGAGCATCCCAGAACTATACATGCTTTTTGTTTCATAAGATCACGACTCTAGAACAAATAATTTATTTCTTCTTGACATCTGAAACTCAAACGCCTTCGTCTTTTTGTGTTTAGTTGCCATGATTCCACAATTGCATCACTTTCTCCGAAAACAGGGGTTTCAGAGGCTTTCAGATTTTCACATTGGAAACGGCTGTGTGCACCTTTGAATTCCGAAGTCAAGAAAGGGCTAGTGGCAAAAAATGGCGTATCGTAAATTTCACGAAGTGTTTCGTTCACTTAGGATCATCAGAATACTTTTTGTCGGTTTGCCAATTGAACCAGGCATAGGATGATGCTCCTCAGAAAACTTGCCAGAGTTATAGGATCCTGCCAATACGGTGTGTAGTGAAGTAGCTAGTTTCTACCGTCTTAGTTTTTATGCACCCACCAAGCCATCAACCCTACGCAGCCTTCTCTCCTGTCACGCCTTGTGATGCCACTCGCATCAGCTGAGCCAAGGCCACAGTTTTAGTGGTTTCCTGTGCTCGCCGCACCAAAAAGCCCTTCAGATCCGGAGTCGTGAATTCAACACAGCAACTCGAAAGCCCCTAAGGCTTTGTACCACAGCGAACATGTTTCCCAGTCGATGAAAGGAACAGCTCAGTGTGTTTATACGAAACTCGAATGTGAAGCACAAACGGTGCACCACTCGTCCGATGATCAACCGAGCTGATTATTACTTGGTGGCGATTCATTAGCCCGAACAGTCGGGTCCGTTCGCAATAATTCCGTGCGGAGCAGCTTCTCGTGGATGCCAGTACTGCTCAAATAACCAACGTTCCTGAAGCAAGTGAAAAAAACACCACATGGTTACAGAGTATAGGATCGATAGAGTTGAAAATACGTATTTATGCACTTCTGATAGACCTGGTGGACGAAGTGTTTGAACTGTTTCAGGTATTCCACAGATCTTTTTCCAGGCCTTTCCCTACTTCTAACTGCCAAGCACAATTTTAGGAAATGTATCGTTGATGATCTCACATTACAGACCGAATGCATTGTCCAATATCGTGTACCGTACTTTCGTCAGACTTATTCGTATCGGTTCACGTCAAACTGCCACGGAATGAAGGTATTCTGACCGCTATATCTGTCTTCATTAAGCTGTGAAGACCTGTTTGTTTGTTTTTTCATGGCTGTTTCCCGACAGCCCCTACATGAGATCAAAAAAGCTACTTTTTTACTGTTATTGCTTTGCAGTGAGCTAGTACTGAGCTAGTTTTAAAGATATGAACCACGAAGTACAGAGACTAAAATTATTTTGAGTGGGCTTTGCAACGATATTCTTACCACTTGATCGAAACGTCAAGGATCACTAGTTGTGCTGCTGATCGCTAATTTTAACGCATAATCCAGAAAGTGTCCTTGAGCTGAGAACAAACTATTCAGCCCATACTGTAGAGCTGATTGTGTGCTTTCGAGTGCAGTTTCTATCCCCTTGCTAAATCCTTGCCCACTCGGAAGCAATGGTATGATTCAAGGACAGGTTGAGTGTAGGTGTCGAAACGGTATTTTTCGTGTTCGGCGTTTGAATGTTAGGCTTTATTCTGTGGTTGTGTGTTCAGTGATTGCAACAACTGACTAGTTACTCAAGTACAATCTAACATCTCAAAGACGATATGGCTTTCGTCTTCCATTTGGTGGGGCAGCCCGACCCGGGTAGTTGAACAGCCTTGTTTTACTCACTTCATTGTATTCTCACCTTACAAGCAGAGCTGATAGGTTTGACTAGTTCCTGAAAAGATTCGCAGTGCCACGTTATTCTTCATAAGATTAATACGCTCGAAATACCCTCACTGTCTCTCCAAATAACCCGCTCTTTCATGGTCAGTCGGAAGGCTGAAACTGGGAACGTCATCCGGAACGATGAAACATCTCGCGATCAAAAAAATGAACGAACTTTCTTGCATACAGTCAGGCGTAAAACAGTCTGTGATTAGTTTCTGGACTATTTTATGTATGGTACTTTAGTAGGAAATATTCATCCCTTGAAGTGCTGTACAACTGTACCCTCGCGACTGTTGAAAGAATGGTAAACTGTATGCCCCAAAAACTACAGCTGACTTCGCTGAAGTATTCTCATGTAAATGAACTTGACTACCTTCTGAGCCGCAAATCGTTGCGTTCAAATAGGGGATTTGTCATGATTGTGGCGTCCGTGAGTTTTTGGATACATTGGGATCTTCGTTCACAAAAAGGACCTGAATGAATTCGGTACTACGGTGTGGCTGTTAGCCCTTGAACCGATCTAAGTTAACGTTATCGAGCAGTGAAATTGGGCCTCATTTCTGTGACTCACCTCTGGAGCTTTTGTGTGCACATGTGGTTACAGGCCCAAACTAACATGTCTCTGATTTTCGTTTTAACCCTGTATTTGTGAGGTCCACCTCCGAAGGCTTTCTGAGTTCTGATCACGTGGTAGTTAGGGTTAGCCGCAATTCCTTAAAATAGGACTACTAACGGATTTGGAGAACTACCGACGCACAGGTAGGAGGAATCACTACCATTCTCAACTCGGCCAGTCAATATGTCCATGGAAGTTTGCGAGAACTGAAGCTCGGAAAAAACCGATTTTTGGATGGCTAATATGTACTATAACGAGGCAACATGAACCAACGTAGTACCATTCGGTCACCTCGTTTGACCTTCTGTAGGAGTGGAATGACCCGAATCACAGAACCATCCGAAAACCATCCACATGTCTATACAGAACATTGCGAAACGTTTGCAGATCATCACATACCAGATCCATTCCTTATCGTCTAAGGAGTAGATAAGGGCACCCAAATAGAGGGAACCACAATTGTGTCCGTAACAGAAATACCAAGACTTCAGATACACTTTTGTAGGGAATGGAGATGAAGGAAGGAAATGAAGTTTGGTGCACTGAATTCAAACCCATCATTCACTGACCTTTTGTGGTTAAACAAATGAGGTGAATTGTTAGGTAAATTGGAAAGAACGATTGTAATCAGTTTAGCTTGATCTTCTTTTTGTGCTGGGTAGGATACATATAAATCTGATACAACCATATTTATCTAGAGCTCTCTGCTATTTATCAGTGACGCGAGTCTGTAGAGTGACCGATTTTCTATTCCGTCGAAATTGGTATATCCATTATTCGTAATTGCAAAGTCCACTGGACATTACACCAAGCAGGCACACGACTTCGGTACTTCAGTACCCATAGAGATCAGCCACGTACACACATTTTTTATCCTGTCCGTCGATGAAGGATGGTCCTAAGCATTGGTGCTTTGCTCATTTCTCAACTCGCTTTGCTTAACTACTTATCGACCGATAGTTTTCCAAACTAATATTCTTTTCCCGAACTAACCTGATTTCGTATACAGTAGGGATGTAGTTTTTCTCCTTTATGAGGCGAATCAGATATCTTTTCCCGTAGAATCGTTTAGTTGGGTCTTTGATCTAGTCAGACATCTGAAGAATTTACGCATACTACTGCTCAGCTGCGTTTGGAAATAGCCAGCACAGATGAACTGGCTGACGTGTCTGACATGCAACTTTTAATCATGAGTAACAAACACCCGATATCTGTTGGTAGCTGGAGTTCCAGTCAGTTTGGGCTAAGCGGGAAAATATGTAACCGATTGCGTGCATGACAGCAGCACTCCTTCAAGAAGCCCTTCCCCTTCTTCGGAAACCCAGGACGACATCGCCAATACAACACCTGCATGTCAAAGAAGCGATATCTGCTTTAATACCTCCTACATAATGCTACTCAAAGTAACGATAAAGACAAAACCGCATGAGAAACACCTCTTTGTTTTGAAGTGCCTATTTTACTCTTCGAAAAGAAGCATCACTAACTGCGTGTATGCGCTCACTAATTGTTCAAAATTATCAGAATAGTCTAATCACCCACTTTAATATGGACTGCTCACGATGACACAGTCTTCTCAAGATTGAAAAAATTTCTTTTCTCCTGTGAATCTACGTTAATTCATTCGACCTCATAATTTCAAATATGCATTTTTATAATTTTATATATTCTGTGTAACACTGTACTTCCGTTCAACTCAAGCTAGATTGGTATCTCAATAACAATTCCCGAAACTCATTTCGTGTAGAGAATTTCTATCCTCATATCCACACCTACATGTCATCCTTACAACAGGTTTTTTCTGTCCCTTAACAGTTTCGTCCACTCATGCCAAATAACTTGTCTCATACTCTCTACCTCAAACTCTCAATCAAACTAGAACTGTCTTCGAACCTAAATGCCCTATTTTTCCAAACAAAACAGAACTTCAGTTACTCCGCCTCTAGCTCGTTACATCATCAATCCTGAGACTGTAGAGACCCATTTCCTGATGGAATTTCCCAATCGGTTGTTTCCGTTGGAAACAACCGACTGGAAACAATTGGAAACAATTGGAAACAATTTGGATTTGAATAGTTTATCGGTCGAAGGAAGTAGTGGACCCAACTATAAAACTAAGCACTTGACCATCTATCTATCTATCTATCTATCTATCAATCTAATCTATCTATCTATCTATCTATCTAATCTATCTATCTATCTATCTATCTAATCTATCTATCTATCTATCTATCTAATCTATCTATCTATCTATCTATCTAATCTATCTATCTATCTATCTATCTAATCTATCTATCTATCTATCTATCTAATCTATCTATCTATCTATCTATCTAATCTATCTATCTATCTATCTATCTAATCTATCTATCTATCTATCTATCTAATCTATCTATCTATCTATCTATCTACCTATCTATCTATCTATCTATCTATCTAACTACCTATCTATCTATCT
>NW_008752090.1:281228-290571 GCF_000715545.1 Opisthorchis viverrini | reverse complement strand
TAAATGTGTAGTTTGATAGATGGGCTCACGAAATCCTGTCTGTGACGGCGTTTTCAGCATATTTCGACCAAAGAAATGATAATCTGCCAACGTCCCCAAGTTTCAGCCGGTTAACACACTTACCCCAGTTAAGTGAACGAGTCAAAGCCCTCTGAGAGCGGTTCATTAAGGCGCCGCTCAGATGAAAATGGATAGCCGGCAGTCGGATCACTACTGTTACTGTCATCTCGTAGTATGTGGAGGGAGTCGGGCAGGTGCTGGTTAGAAATCGGAGCAGACTGCCCGTTGGCAGATGTTGGCTGGAAATGGGTGCAACTTACCTGACTCTCTAGCGGCAGTCGGATCACTACTGTTACTGTCATCTCGTAGTATGACAGTGGAGTCGGGCAGGTGCTGGTTAGAAATCGGAGCAGACTGCCCGTTGGCAGATGTTGGCTGGAAATGGGTGCAACTTACCTAGGCGACTCTCTAGCGATACCATGGTGATTTGGAGTGTGTACGTTGGTGACCTACGAGTCCGATTCTTCTGAGATACTCGCGTCTGCAAATTGCACAGGTCCAGGTGGTTGTGGTTGTGCTCGATCATGTACGACTGTTTTGAACGACGCCTTGTATTTGGACATTGAGATACTTTATGTCGCAAAGTTCCTAGAGCTTGTGTAGACGGCAGTTCGCTAGACCGCCGTGTCAAGTGCAAGATTTTCCAAAGATCCGAAATCAAGATTACGGAATTCCAGACCTACATGATGACAGTTACAGTATCGGAATTTCGGCTGTCAGTGAGTTTGAGCCCCATTCTTCAAATGACCGTAAACAAGTTATTTCGAAAGGCGACTATTGACTATGCGTTCTGTACGACCGGCTGTGCACCAAAAAACACTCGACTCTGTTTAGCTTGACTCATCTGAGAAGTTCAAAGTTTGGGGTTCGATCTGACGATCTGAATCGAAGTATCTTGCGCAAGTTCTTTGCAAGCAAATTTTGTCAAACATCTTAATTTTACCTCAGAATAGTGGCCATGTCTAGCACCCATGCAGTAGTGAGGACAGTACAAAGGCACGGTGCACCCCAACCTTGTTATTCACGCGTACTTCATGACTGTTCCAAGCACGTTTATATAAGTGATCGAAAGCAATGAGCACACCGAGCATGTGGTTTAGTGCTGGTTGTCCAGGTCTGGTACGAATTCGGCCTAACTGGTTGAATGGTGGTGGTTTGGGAGAAAATGCTCCCGCAAAGCAAAGCGGAATCCGGGACGTGTCAGTTGCAAGAACAATTCTGAGAATGAAACCAACATTAAAACGCCTTATCCGTGGATTTGCCGAAAACCATCACTGTCTCAGTAAATCGAGAGTCACTGTGGATCGTCATTCAAGAGTTGTGTTTTTCAGGAGATTGTTGCCATCATTATTAAGTCTCGTCATTCTGGTATGAACGTCCGAGCTAATAGAAACATCTCCAGCAAAATCAAAATTGATACGAAGTGAAGCAAGGTTGTGATCTCGATATCAAACTGTTCAATCTTTAACTGAGTACAATTTGCACGGAGACGTTTTCTGATGCTGGAGATGGTGTTCCAAACTGGTACCGTCTGGACAGTAGTCTATTTTACTTGGAAGGTTGTCTTGTGAATGACTGTGCTTTGCTGCGTATTCGAAGGTGGATATGCGGTGAGTAGTCCTAGCATTGGCGCCGATAGTAGCTTGCTTTGGTGTACATTTAACTGCACTTAAAAGGCTTTCATTAGCGCCACATAACGACGTCCCAAACATTCGGTTCATGACTGTTGTTTCTTTGACAGCTCCATATCTACAGATCTTACAATCGGGTCTGAACAAAAATTACATTGCCTGGACAAACACTTGATTTGATAACCAGTATAATCGGGTCTGGAGCAACCGCAATCTGTCCCTGGACAAAAAGTTTGCAACGCAGTTGACTGTTCTGTTGCCTTGGCATCTCTATGACCATGAAACACCGATGATCTACTGAAGACAAATCAGCATACCTGACAAGCTTTACTGACAGTACCTGCCCAAGACCCTTCAGCTTTGGTGGTCAGATGAAATCGCCTACAAAGGAGTTCTCGGAGTGGCCACTGCTTGCGTAGAATGCGACGCACCGGTCATCAGCTGAAGTACGCTCTCATTCCTAACCAACATCTACTCGGTTCTACCGTCATACTGCGAGATGGAAGAAGCAGATATGTGACTGTTGGTTCATTACCTCACTGCTGACACCCGGAATTTGCATCCTCTCCTAAAGCACTGCTAGAGCAGTTTATTCAGGGGACACATGATATATAGCTATAAATCGGAGGGCTTTAAGAGGGCACTAACACCTTGGACAGATACTACCTGATGCACAGTTATGATGGGACCTGATCGTGCGCTTGCCTGCCGATCTTATTCCCTCTGTTTTTTTATCATTATCAGAGATTTCCAGGGGGCACCATATCTGGATCCGGGAAAGCTGCAGTTTGTTTGCCATGTGCAGACGTCCAGTATTTCAACCACTGCATGTATTCTCATTCATCCTTCTCACAGAAACATATTCTGTTATAGTGTTTATTGAAAAATAGCCCAGTAATATAACAGGCATGCCTTCGTGCTGACCCATTTGTCTGGAGTTTCTCTGTTGTTTTTCTTTTACAATGGTGAAGATTCGTCGGACATCGAGAACATTCTGCCAGGTCACCTTCAGGAGTTCCAGGAGTACAGTCTAGTCAAAGTGATTGGTAGAATATTTAGACGACTGATTTTTTAGCTAAGCGCATGGGATGTAAAAAAAAATAGATATTTTCAGCCTTCCCTTAAACAGACCTTTGCCTTGGAGGAAGAAAGTGGTATACTTGAACTGATTCCGAAATTATCTGGTGCGTGAAAAGAGTAGCTACCTTTCGATCAAACTCCTATACAATACCTACTCTTTCAGTTCTGATAGGTATTTACAAGTGGGTTCGAAAGTTGCTTCCGAGTAATGTCTTACTAGGCGAAGATATACAGACTGTTTTTGCTAGCCAACAAAAACTAAATGAGACAATGCCACCACACTTTGAGGTTTGTTTCTGTCTGGAAATCAGTCCGACAGTACATTCACAACTGATAGTGTGGCGAGACCGAGTTTGTTCATGGACAGCAAAACAATCGGTGATTTTAGTGGGACTACGAATATTGTGCTAGTGCGTGTCTTGAAAAATAATGAAAGGTAAACATCAGATTGCCCATCTTCAAATGAGAGTTATTTCACGTGGTGTATTATTATCACAAGGGCTTGACAGCACCCCTGAACGCACTCAGCATAACAGTCTGGATTCGGGTATCGACTAGACAAGAGCAGTAGACAATGACAATGAGGATCGTCTGACTGTCAGTCAGCTGAACTATTTACCTGTTCAAGTCATGAAACCTAAGAATAGAGGCACATGATTCCACTGGGATGGTCCAACACCGTCCCAAAAAAACTATTTTCCAAAACAGCTACCAATTACCTGCCAAAATCTCATGAAACATCGAATTGATAATCATCCAACCAGTAACACCTCGACGTCCCTGTGAGTGCCCGTCGGCGACCTATTAACCCTTTCACTCTTCCTTCTGCTCAGTGATCCAATAAGTTACGCGCATAAAAGCACAGTTCTAGTACATTCCTATCAACCCAAGGTGGAGGGAAGTTGCTGCGTGTTTGAACGTCACTCATTTCAAAGTGGTTCTCCAACAGAACCCGGATATAGACGGGTTATAACCAAACGGCATGCGAACATGTTGGACACTGTCACGGAAGTTGGTCCTGTTAAAAGGGTCCACTATCGAATACCGACTGTCTCCACTTTCTCTAACCGGTAACTTACGCCCTCCCTGTCATGTGGCGGACCTATTTATCATTTTGAATGACCGTACCAGTGACTTAACGATAGATGACTTTTAGTTTGGATTTCGGAAGTAACTTAAGGATAAGCTGCGTGTTGAAGATGTGCGGTTGTACTCGTTATACTACAGGTCACCGCGTACCAATTCTTGGTTGGTGTGGTGTCCAAGTTCCTGATGGAAATTGTGAACCCGCAACATGCTCATTGATAGTCTTCAAGACCGTTTCTCTCATGCCCACGAAGGCTTTCTGCATTTCATTCACTTTTCTACCCAATGCCAACCCAAACGTGTTATTCTGAACTGCAATAAAGTCACGGGTGGCATGAAGATTCTGTCTCTAAAAAGTGAAGGTTACAGCGCTCGGCTCCATCGAAAGCGTGGCGCCACTGTCACCGTCAGCTATGGCATCATCGGAAAATAATCAAGTCACAGAACAATACCGCTCAAAATTTAGGTGACCATTGTAGACTAGTCATCAGGTGGGTTACCTCAATTGGCATCCCACTATGAAAACACAAGTTGGACTATCTTTCTTGGTGACCAATGATCAGCTACTGACTCTTCAAAACGCATTTAAGTAGTCTGATGTGACGTGACACCTTACAAATTGTGGTTAGTCAACAAGCAACTGGTTATTCTGGCCATCAATATTACGGTTAGTACCACATAAATGAAAACAGTTTGATATTTCCAATATCTTTCCAAATGAAACTTACAACTCATCAGATTCGAGCTACCCCCAGTCCCACCGCTTTTCGAAGGAAGCACTTTTACGCGATACTTTTAACTTAATTTAACTTTTAAATCCGAATTTTTCCGAAAAATCGATGCAGTCACAAAGTGCCCTCCTTCCGATTCCTTGTTGAGTGACATCTTATGGATAAACTTGAGTTCGGTGAAATGGGGAGATCACATGCATTCAGTTCTACCAACGATATGTATGTGATGCTCCAGAACAGTTTCGAACAAGCGCACGCCTCCATTTGGTTTACCTTTTAAACCGAAAGTGACAGAGCACTCCATTTCTTGGACGCTAAGTTAGTCAGATTAGGCACAGCTTCAATTCATACATCTGTCTAGAGAAAGTCTAGGTGGACGGAACAGTAGACAAACTTTCACAGTTTTGTGCTACCGAGGCGAAAACGAATCCTGATTTATACTTTAGCGAACTGAGCCAGACCAATCTGGTCTGCGAATACGCTGGATTCTGAAGAATGTTGCTAACGTGTTCAGAGCTGACGATGATTCAGAGATATATATAGCTGAAAGTATGTACGAACGTTCTATCCAGACGACTTTCATAACCCTTGAAAGGCAACCAATCTACTTGAGTCTATCCTATGAGGGCTATCTGTTGGTAGATGGTCAATCGCTGCCTATTTCAATCCCCATAAAGCATGTTTCTGGCTGCAGCTTTGTGTCCTTGGTTCACAGCCAACCTTTACTCAACTTATACCTCGAACACAGTTAGCCCACCCTCAAGCAGAACGTGGTTGCGTATTCCTTTCTCTGATGTCGTTCAGTAGAATTTATTGGGTTCATGATACAGCAACTTGATAAGAGAATACGTAAACATCTCTCTTGCCGAAGCAACGGTGAACTAAATGACTAGGCGAAAAGCATTATTGAGACCAGACACGTGATCAGTCCAAATGAATCTTTACGTTATCTAACGAGTACCCAATAGACTGCCAACGGCCTTGTTTGACCACAGTCGAAACCCTCGTGATACAATTGCGAAATCGGCACCATGTTGTCGAAAATGTTTCGTACGAACTCTGAGTCTGTTGTGGTTATGTGATACGAATCGATTGACCAAGTCACCCAGAGGCTCTCTAAACCTTCTTACAGCATCCACTTAGATACGAAATGGGTTTCACCGATAACCGATCGTCTATGTTTCCGTCTTTTTAACTTCGTAACCGAGCTTAGATGTTTACTTGATTATTTATCCGCATTTCAACCACTAGGTATGTACTGACAGGACGAGGGGATCCCGTAAATTTACGTCTTTCACCGTGCATTCTCGTCAAAGCTGTGTGCATTCAACTAACTGAAGAGTGTTATAAGCACGGAATTCAGTTGAGATTCGGCTGGTTCTCTCACTAAAGCCCTCTTAGTTCACAAATGCGTGACTGTCTAAGGAAATTGCTAATTCGTTGCTCGATTACAAAGTAAAAGCAATGGAACGTTGGGGACCAGTCCTAAAAAGAGTTCATCCCATAAACGAATAGGTTATCCTAGATTCGACAAAATCTTACTGTGGTTGTGTAGCTAAATCGTACATTTAACCTATAGTGTAGGAATTAGTCTGCATACTCAGTACTTATGAGGGTTTTCAAAGGGAACTGAATTTCTGTTATCTGTCAGGTTTCCGACAGAAATCATATCATATCGTTACACGGTGCCTGCAAGAAAGACCATCTTGGAGAAATAGGATAGACCACCTTTGGTGGAGGAACTTCCAGACCGTCGGCGAACTATCCAGAATACTGCGATTCCCTTGTCAATGGATTACTAAAAACACGCTGACATTCATAGTGATACAAGAGTTCGCTAATTCACTTTGTACATCCGCGAGACCAGAAAAACTCCACAGTTTGAGTGATACAACTTCTAAGGATGCAGACGAATGCTGGAAAAAACGGAGCAGTGCTTGGAATCATTCTAAGCATGTCAGCACTGGTCTCAGGAAGTGAACGTGAGTAGTCTAAGTACGTGTAGTACGAATAAACAGAGACCGGGGGGAGGATCCGAATCGACAATCCCTGGCTTACCAGAAAAGTGCTCTATCGGCTGAGGCAGATAGGGGTGTGTGACAGGTTATCACTTGGGATAGTATGCACCTGGTTCACCTGTTTATACCTACAACGATTAATTTAATTCCTGAGACCTGACTTAGCCACTCGTCTCCCGTGCTAACTCCACGTTGACTCACTCCTCCCTCAGTTTCTTCGCTCTCACCTCCACTTTTCCAGCAGTCCTTCCGTTCAAGCTAATAGATATTTTCTTCCGTCAGTGATAGACGGTACTATCAAGTCACGAATGAAAGAACAAAAAGCTCGAAACCGGGTCATTGTAAGCTATCTTATTTAGCTATCAGTAGCACCAGATCGCTCCTCTGACCGGCTTTACCAGGGGGGATCAGCCTTGGGCTGGACGGGGCGGACCGACCGTCTATCTGAACCGTCTATCCAAACACAGTGGTTCTCTGACGTTTATTATCCTCTGTCACGAACCGCACATACCTTATCCGTTATTCCGGTCGTGAATACCAGTCCTTATTCAGAAGGTGGAAGTTTTGGAGGTTTCGCGTATTTTTGGAACGGACTCGGTTTCCCACCTCGCTCACCAGAGGCGCATTTTTGGGCGTGCCAAAGCGTCCCTCCGATGAGGGGGGATGGATGACGTAAGAAATGCCCCACACAGTTTATACCTGAATGTTCTTTTTTAATGCACAATGAAATTTTCCGCCAGCTTTTGAGTGACTGTCGCAGATGATGAACAGTCAAATATGCCTGTCTCAGACAACCCGATGGTTGGTGTTTACTCGACGGCACTGGACGACCAATACTGGGGAACAGTCGTATCATACAGGTGCTCCTTTTTTTTTGTTAGACCTGTTTCGTGCTGACAAGTGAACTAGCATGAGGAAAAGTTTGCGCAAATTGCATGGAAATCACTGGTTATTGATTATTTCGTTAAAAGGTAATTGTTACAGACCATGACTTGTACGAGATACTGGCTTGGAAAAAGTGCGCACATGCAGTCGCATCGTTTCACCGGCAGACGTCTGCGTTAGAAGGATACGCAATTCAATGCGTTAGAGTAGGTGGGTTTGGCCGGCACTGAACTGCTCTCCGATATTGTGTTGACCCAGTACTCGGAAAACCGGAGAAAAAGGCGCACTAGCCGGTATTGGTGTGCAGCTCTCGGCGCTCGTTTGTTTGCCTCTACGGCAGATCAATTTAGCCACGTTTGCAGGTGTGCGTACCGGTAAAAAAAACCTTGGCGTCTGTATGTGGTGCGACTTCTTGTGTGTCTGCAAATCTACGTGCGCTGCGCACACATGGGTCCAGATCTGTCTGGACAAATCTCGAGGACACAACGGAAGGTGCGCAGCGCACGAACGTCACGGCTTCTTTTCTAGGTCAGCCCGCTCCGTAGTCAAGGCTGGTCTGAAACGCATCAGGCACCATGCTTCGTCTATTTACTCAGTGTTGAGGTGCTGCAAAGTGTGCACTTTTTCGCCTAGTGAATTCTCCATGATAACCGTTCGAATGAAGTTACCGGAATGCATTCATTAAGGAACCAAAACAGAATTCTGAAGCAAAACAGTACCCCCACCCCATCTTTTTGTTAGTCGGATGAATGTGTGAGGTCCACCACTTTTTGGAGCTGGTATTTAACAGTTTTCTCCTGATGACCGGAGGTTTAGTTTCTGGACAGAAATGTCATCGGAACTATCAGGAGACTGCGCATGTGTTGGTGGTGGTTATGGGATACCCAGCGATCGCTGCTCTGACCACTAACCTAGCCCCCACCAAGCTTCACATCAAGCATCCGGCCCACGTTGCCTCCGAAATTCTCATCATTATCATCATGGTCACCATAACAGACAGCAGGGTTCTATCGACAAGTACTAACAGCTATACAGACATAGAGGAATAAAAAGAAATGAACCTACTGTAAAAGAGCCTTGCAGTCCCACGGAACATGGTCAGAATGCTTGCAGGTATCTTCATACTAAACAAGATCGCTCCGCGCCTAGAAGTGCGTTGACGTAGTCCATCCAACGTAAATCCAACATGCAACCAAATGCGGATTTTGACTGGGTATCCCGGTTAAAAAGTAACATTGCGTTTGCGATTAGGATCGGCTCTCTCGGTCATGTGCAAAAAGAATCATGGGAATTTCATCTCCCGTGCTTATCTTGACAGCTGCCACTTTCGTTACGTCGTGTTCACGGCGAAACTTTCGCGAGCAATGACCTACAGTGGATAAGTTTTGCATGGCAGGCGATTCTGGTTCACGTGCATCACCTGACCTGGGAAGTTGTGCTGGCTACGTAGCCATCCGATGAAAGCACTTAATGACGGACCATCCCCCTTCGAAATAAACTACAGCCAGCAAACGTCTACCATGTTCCGAATATATAACTAAGGCAATGTTCGGAGACACTTGGGGTCACACAAACTGTAAGACTGCTGTCACTTGCATCACTAGCCTGGCTCTTAACCTCCAGTGAAATGTTTCTCTGACCTTCAAGATGACGCGAATTGCCTAATCTTGCGCACTGACTTCTTCTGTCACTGAGACTTATGCAACTGTCATTATGCATGAACCAATCAACGCACTCAGGCACACCCTCGTGACATTTCAAGGAGTGACTAGGTTATTGGATATCCGGAAGTAATACCTTATATTTAGATTGCTATAGATGAATGCTGAAATAAGGGGACACGCTATATATA
>NW_008752090.1:273222-280521 GCF_000715545.1 Opisthorchis viverrini | reverse complement strand
ATATATAGGTGCTGCACGTCTCAAGCAAATTGCTATATCCAGATTGCGGTATGGTCATCTGCCGTGCTGTTTTGTGCAAATGGACCATCATGCATCACGAAATAGTGGCCAGGGTTTCTGTTCATATGTTCAACTTTGAGAATCAGTTCTCTCCGGGGCTTCCTACTTCATCATCTGTGTACAAAATCGATGCGCTCCGAAATAGTATAACAGATTATTTGGTCTTCAAATTACTTCGGTATTTCATACGTATATGGAGACTACAGTCTACTGGAAAATGTCTACGCATGTTCTTGTGATTTGTAACCTTGGAGGAAAAAATGAAGGCATTTCACTTTCCAAGTCCATACTTCTAAAAAGCTGGTGAGAAGTAGCCTTCTAAAGCATACACAGATTAGAAGAGCCCTGGAGCATGGTTTTGCGCTGTCCATCAATACTTGTCCATCATAACTTGCGTACTTGAGAAGTATGCAAGTGAGACCTCATTCCTGGACATCCCGTGGGAAGGGGTTAGCAACCAAAAAGAGTGACGTACAAACATCAAAGTGTATTCAGAACATGAAGACATTAAACATGCGCCAGTTGCTAATAGTTAGGACTTGTTTCTGTAGCCGAAGATTGCAGGAATTTGTAAAACACATGAAGGGAAATGTTTAGTCGGTCAAGAAAAAAACAACAAGTGATCTAGTTAGCCCTTCTTATCTGGTAAGGTTGACTTTTTAGTCAACTTTTTCGCGATAAAATGGCCTAGGAGGAGAAATTGGAAGGTGAGGTCGAAAGTCCACTTGCCGTGATCGGTGTGGTAGAATAGAAGAGGGATTATACTGAAAGGCGTTGATCAATTGAGGATGGCGTTGAGCGCACAAATTTTCGTTCAGCAGGATCGCAGAAAGAAGGGAACAAATCCCAGACAACAGACGGTTATTTACGGTGAAATGACTATGAGACCAGTAGAGAAGTAGCCGTTGTGATGGAGAAAAGAATCCCCGGGTTGGAGTAGCTACTCGGTGTTTCTGCGGTTACGCTTTCCTTTCCTTTATTTAGGAGTCTCAAAGTGTTCCGAAGTATTCCAAAGTGGTCAAGCCTTTGGTTGAAAATGGTTTTCATGTCGGTTCCACGGGTTTGAAATACGTCGGTAATATTCTATTCAAGATTCCATTTGGTCATCCAGTGTTCCAACTACTTTTTCACCACAACCCACTTTATGCCATCTGTCCCCCTGAATGCTATTCGTAACTACTTTGTTTTATGGGTTCTTGATTAAATTCACTGTCTCGCGGTCACACACAATGGTTCTTTAAGAAAGATCACCAGCGTACGGTTGGGTCATCACAATACCCTGAAGTGCATTGGAATCTGAAGGAGTGCTTTAGTCAGTTTTACACTCAGCACGCCTTTCGACACGGTAACCAGCGAACTTTACAGTCAGCGTCTTTTCTTACTTTGTCTCAGGCCAGCTGAACATGGTTCAAGTGCAGATTTTTGTCTGCGAGGGCTACCATGTACTGGGATTCTGTAATTCTTTGTATTGCCCTGGTATTAGTCTCAACTTATTGGGCGAGGCGCTTCACATCTGGTGGTTTAATTCGCTTCCTTTTACCATCTCTGCGTCACTTCACAGATCAGATGTCCAGGTTTCATATCCACTGCGAGTGTACGCTAAGAGATCGCCTCTTAGCGCCGTTGTTTTTAACATCAGTTGATTTGAATTGGCTCTTCATCTATCCACAATGATACGTCTCTGGGTGGTAGCGTGAGTCACTGATGAAGTACGAGGCTACCATGGTTCGAAGCTCGGGAAGAGGGCTTTTCCGTCAACCAGAGCGACAAAGACCACTTTGTGATAAAAACACAAAGAATCAGCCATGTCAACGTTGAACAGGTATGAGCGAAGTTTTGCTATCTTAACACCGAAAAGGGGACACTGGTACAGCTGACATTAGACAGGCAACGCAAAAACAAAGATTCCATGCTAACAGACAGCGAACATTAGACCCACACTTTTGACCACATGCAATGGTTGTTTGTCTGCGAGTCAATTATCTAGGCTGGAATATGTGGAGGTGACTAACCGTATTCAGACACTCAGACAGCATGCTAACACAAAGGGTTTTTAAACCTCCTTAGAAGGATACAACAGTCCCAACGTGATATGCTCTCCTTAATGTGATTTCATCTTGAAAACCTCATATTAGGGCTTAGCACCAGTTTCTTGGAGTTGAGTCCTGTTTGGACTTGTCAATCACCTATGCGTCGACAGAAGAGTTAGATTAATTGGAGGTAAAACAGTGCTGAAAGCACCTATCATAAGCCTAGCTTGGACGTTCATACAGTAATTTACAGTGATGCTCCTTATCCTCACTCAGAGAACAAAGCTTGCCTTTATATTACGATCCCCTTTAATATAAGCAAAGATTGGTTGGTCCTGCAACGCTGTTAAAGATCGGCTTCGTTTCATATTCTTGTGTTCGTATGATCGATTTAGTGTGTATACAACAAGCTCCTGTGTGCAGGTATGAACCGGTCATTTTGAGATATATAGACTGAGTTGTAGATTTCTTGGAACCAGGATATTTGAATTGGGAAATCTATGTTGAATTCCTTATATATAAGTAAAACAATGCACCCTGAAGGTCAAAGTCAATATAGATGGGGCCCTACCGTACCGCACACAGAAAGATACGAATTTTAAGCAAATATGATGTAACTCAGCCAGTAACTCTTCATTTCGGCAAGTGATAATGAATTCCCATACAGTTTTGTCTCGGTTGTCCTTCGGTCTAGAGATCAACCATACTAAAGGCTTGCCCCATGGGGTCAAGCTTGGTTTAATCTAATTCGAATAGATCTCCCTTGACCGTGAAGCTTTTCACTGGGGCTCTCATCAGCCAATTGGGATTTAAAGACAAGGACAGTTCAGTGATACAAGGCAACCATGGCCTAATAACAAGTTGATTCAGTTAAAATGACGTGTAATCATGCCAGTTGCGGTCTGTTGACGTCTGCTGCGTTACACATTTGTAAGATGTGATACTAACCAAACAGTATTATATGAGGAACGAATGCGCAATATGTAAAAAAAAAGATTAATCGCGCTTAAAGCCCATCAGAATGAATAGGACAAAGATTTCATATCAGAAGGATAAAGATTGGTTTACCATGAAGTTGAATGGGAACTTCCTTTAGATTTTCTTTTGGAAAATTTCATAGTACAAGATAGTTCAGTAGAGAGTTTGCAAGAACAAGAAAAATCATGCGTATCTACTCCCAGTGATATAAGCGTTAAAGAAGAGAAAAAGTTGGACGTGTGTTGAAGATAAAACCACCTTTGGGTGAATTCCCACGTACAGTTTTACGAACCTGATCGCTTTGATGTGAATATCTGATATGGAAGTCTGATTGCAAATCACAGGAATATTTCATGCATAATTGCCTACCCGTGGAAGCAAACCAGGAGTTGTTGATCCCCGGATGATTAGATACCAAACTTTTCATTTCAGTAAGTGAAATTGGCTTCCCATACTGAAGAAGCACAGAAGATGGAAGGCCAAAAACGAACCACTCAACTTACAGTTGCGTGACTGAACGAGCTGCAGAAACGGCATGAAAAATCCATTTTCAGCAGCGAGCAATCAGCTCACCGCCGCCAAATCAAAACTCACTTCCGGATGGTCTGACGCCATAGGGTTACGTAGTCGCTCGGAGCAAACGAAAATGCCCGCACCTCAACTGCGACATGTCGGCAACGCTTGGGCGAAATCGGTAAGTTGGCTGACAGATAAACCCGATCGATGCGCTGGCGTTTGACAATTTGTTCGACAGACTATCTTGTCTTTTCTTTCCGGATTCCCCGAACAAAGCAAGTCACCGTGGGGAAGTACCTTTTTAAAAAAGTTGGGATATAATATTGTCTTCATCAGTCTCAGTGGAAAAAGTAGAAAACCTTCGCTATGATATGCAACCACTTATTTTACTTTAGTTCACTATCTTCAATCGCATATAGTAACCTGGGCGAATAAATAGGATAAAGGAAACGCTTACATGTCGCCGCGAACGTTCTCTTTGAGTTCTAGTGAGATAGACCATGGTTTTTTGGTCGCTAAGAATACTTAAACCTAGTAGGATTCGTTGCAATACGAAATAAACCGTATTTACGATTCTGAGAATTAACAGACCACATTTACTTGTTGCCAGACCTTTATTCTGAATTCGGCTGTTTCACGCGTCTTTTAAAGAACCGTTTATAATCCCTTGCTTTGAGCTTGTCCTCATCTGGAAATAGGGATCACACACTAATCGATAAAACAAAAACTTCCACTGAAACAATTTGCTGTCAGTATTGTAAAGAAAAAACATTTTGTAATGCTGGATATTCGTCACACGTGACAACTGCTAACAATGTTTACACATCAAATGTTTCAGTTCCTCCGTCCCGCTCTGCTAAGGTTTTTTCGAGCGTGGGGACAGCTTCTGCTATTGCAGTGTAAGTTGACTAAAGATGTGAGTTACTTTCAACCACATAGCAAGGATAGCCCGTCGTTCGTGGACCCTTTTTGAATGAGTACAATCCGGTCCACTTCGAACGTAATGAGGTCGACTGCTTGTGCGGTCTGCTTGTGATGAAGTTTTACTCCGTTAAGCTTAGGTGTTTCCCGCTCTCCCACTAGAAGATTCCGTTAGCATGGGGAAATTACGATGCACAAAAATCCAATCACATTAATTATTTCCTTTTAAGTTTCTCAGAACCAGGTAATGTCGTTTTCATGATGCATAAACTAGGAATCGTCTCTTCCTTTGGATTAGACACCACGAAGTTGCTAGGTGACTTTTGGCCACATGGCCATGTTGAGACAGTATAGTGGGGGTCTGCGAGAGCTGTTGACGGAGAGGTCCCTGGTTCGAACCCATCTTTGGATTTGCGACTATGGCTGCTTGAGCTGGCGATATCGCGACATTTTCAGTTGAATGAAGCTACGCACCTGAAGAGTACCATAACAAAAGTATTAACTCTGATGCTGGTCGTCTGCTGACACCCACCAGCCGGTGTAAAACAATGGAAAGTTTGAACTAATTGTCACCAACACATAGTTGTCTATTATGTTAAATTTCACCGGATTTTTACAGTATGGACAACGTAGAACCCCAGAGCTTGAGCAACTGCGGCATATTGTCCCTACAGGAACCCCTCAGGTGGGCAGAAAGAGATCCTATGTTCCAGCCAAAGGTCAAATTTCCCAATGAGTCCCAATAAGGAAGAAAGACCTCGCGTCAGTAAACTTTTATCGGATCAATCCGGTAGGATTCTTAACCCATGTCTCGTTAATCAACGATGAAGATTCTGATGAGATACTGACTATTCGAGGTAGTCAGGTTGTCTGAATGGGTCAACAGCTGTTGGGATCGCCATGTCGGTAAGGCGTTGAGTGTGTGGGGAAACTCGGTAAACATATGCACAGCCATAAATAAATAACTCGGTAAACATATGCACAGCCATAAATATTCCATCATCAGAATGGCCAATGTAAGTGGACAAACCAACCTTGATTACTCATCTTCAAACTAACACAATAAGTTAAGCCAGACATTGAATTCGAATTTGTTCGTCACCTCATTACAGTTGCTAATCAAAAGTTCAAAAGACAAACCTACTTCACCTGACCGAACGCGCCGTGGTAACAAGAGATGTGAACATCGCGTACGTGATTCAGGGGTGAACTATCACATTGTCACTAATACGGTGACAGGTCAAGACCTAAGTTAGTCGTATCTTCGGAGTCCAAAGTAAAAGGTGCAACTGATTTCAGAAACAATGAAGTTGGGGTAAACATGCTGGCTGGAAGTGTTTGGAACGCGACGTTTATATTCGTTGCTCTGGGTTTCGTGAACTTGGAGCGGGTTGTCGTGTGTCATCAGTGTACATGTTACGTCTTAATTGGTGTATAGTTCAAACGACGTTGGTGACAGTCGTGCAAAAAAAACGAATGAAGCGACCGAACTCATAATAAACCTCTGGCAACAAATGAAAGCATTTTGTGAATTCACGAAAAAAGTGGATTTGGTACATTTCGTTATGAGACTACAGCTTATGGACTCAGGTATTATTTGTCGTCGAAAGCCATATTGATTTGGTTTGTTAGGGAAATCCGGAAAGAAAAGACAAGATAGTCTGTCGAACAAATTGTCAAACGCCAGCGCATCGATCGGGTTTATCTGTCAGCCAACTTACCGATTTCGCCCAAGCGTTGCCGACATGTCGCAGTTGAGGTGCGGGCATTTTCGTTTGCTCCGAGCGACTACGTAACCCTATGGCGTCAGACCATCCGGAAGTGAGTTTTGATTTGGCGGCGGTGAGCTGATTGCTCGCTGCTGAAAATGGATTTTTCATGCCGTTTCTGCAGCTCGTTCAGTCACGCAACTGTAAGTTGAGTGGTTCGTTTTTGGCCTTCCATCTTCTGTGCTTCTTCAGTATGGGAAGCCAATTTCACTTACTGAAATGAAAAGTTTGGTATCTAATCATCCGGGGATCAACAACTCCTGGTTTGCTTCCACGGGTAGGCAATTATGCATGAAATATTCCTGTGATTTGCAATCAGACTTCCATATCAGATATTCACATCAAAGCGATCAGGTTCGTAAAACTGTACGTGGGAATTCACCCAAAGGTGGTTTTATCTTCAACACACGTCCAACTTTTTCTCTTCTTTAACGCTTATATCACTGGGAGTACATACGCATGATTTTTCTTGTTCTTGCAAACTCTCTACTGAACTATCTTGTACTATGAAATTTTCCAAAAGAAAATCTAAAGGAAGTTCCCATTCAACTTCATGGTAAACCAATCTTTATCCTTCTGATATGAAATCTTTGTCCTATTCATTCTGATGGGCTTTAAGCGCGATTAATCTTTTTTTTTACATATTGCGCATTCGTTCCTCATATAATACTGTTTGGTTAGTATCACATCTTACAAATGTGTAACGCAGCAGACGTCAACAGACCGCAACTGGCATGATTACACGTCATTTTAACTGAATCAACTTGTTATTAGGCCATGGTTGCCTTGTATCACTGAACTGTCCTTGTCTTTAAATCCCAATTGGCTGATGAGAGCCCCAGTGAAAAGCTTCACGGTCAAGGGAGATCTATTCGAATTAGATTAAACCAAGCTTGACCCCATGGGGCAAGCCTTTAGTATGGTTGATCTCTAGACCGAAGGACAACCGAGACAAAACGAAGAACAATGTGATATACCAAATCAACTGCAACAACTGCAACAAATTCGACGTCGGACAAACTGGG
>NW_008752090.1:233880-273163 GCF_000715545.1 Opisthorchis viverrini | reverse complement strand
TCCCTGGTATCCACACATGAGTACCAAGAAGGCCACAAATTCAATCTGGAAAACGCAAGAATTTTGGCATACGGAGATATTAGACAAGGAAGAGAATTTCTGGAAGCATGGTACTCCACGGCGGATTCCATCAACCGGTGCATCAGACTGGATCCAATTTACGCACCCCTACGTGCAAAAGACCAACATCTCAACCGGAACACTCAAGGAGGATCGAATATTGGATTCACAAACAAAGAAACAAGGAACTCCTCGGAGTCAAATCAATAAAGGTCACAAGCTGGGACTCGAAAGGACTGAGGCCAGTCCAGGCTTAACCAGATTACGATGGCAGGGAATGCCAAGCTCAAAGTTCACGTGGTACCGGCGGAGGAGAGTATGCACACGAATAAAAGAACACAACGCGGCCTTCAGGAGACATGGTCCCTGTCCCTGGTATCCACACATGAGTACCAAGAAGGCCACAAATTCAATCTGGAAAACGCAAGAATTTTGGCATACGGAGATATTAGACACGGAAGAGAATTTCTGGAAGCATGGAACTCCACGCCGGATTCGACCAACCGGGGCATCAGACTGGATCCAATTTACGCACCCCTACGTGCAAAAGACCAACATCTCAACCGGAACACTCAAGGAGGATCGAATATTGGATTCACAAACAAAGAAACAAGGAACTCCTCGGAGTCAAATCAATAAAGGTCACAAGCTGGGACTCGAAAGGACTGAGGCCAGTCCAGGCTTAGATAGATTACGATGGCAGGGAATGCCAAGCTCAAAGTTCACGTGGGTACCGGCGAGTGGGGACAACGGAGCAACCAATGGAACCGACCGACCGAACAACCAATCGCGATCAAAGGTCATACCCTGCTAGCAGCACGTATATTAACACACGCGTAAGACTACCCAACGCGCAACCACTAACCCACCGCTACGTACCAATGCGCTTCCCAATAACGCACTGATGATGTCACCTCGATTGGTGGTGAAACGTCTGCAATCAAATTGTTCAGCCCAGCGAACAGGCAACGGATCATCTACGCTACTTGAGCTACTGACATTTTCCTCTATAGTATGGTCAACAGCTAACACAACCGATTTCGGTCTGATGTGCATGCGATTGCAAAATTCAGTTTCCCTTCTGAGTATATAGGTGAAGGTGATAGAGGAAAGCTAGTGCGTCATCTACAGGCTCAACACGAATTTGTCTCTTTTACTTACTGGTCGAACTATTTCGTAGAGATCTGACAGTACTTCCGAATGGCTTTAACAGGGAATACGTTTTCGAGATTATCGTGTACTCAGCACTTACTCGACCATATTAACTCCGGCTTTTGAATCATGACTAGTCAAACGATACAGATTCATACTTACAAAACCGTCATTTTATCGCTCCTAGAATTATTGCTAGAAATGTATCGGAATATGAGTAGCTCGAATGCTTTCATTGGTGGTTGATCACCAACCGCGCACTAATGATGTCACCTCGATTTGTGGTGAGATGTTTGCTAGATAATTCCCAAGCTCGCTGAACAGATCCACAGCCCCCTGATCAACCATCGATGAATTATTGTTAGGTGGGTAGTTCTATACGGACTCTAGATCCCTGCCCCAAACCCCGAAATACTGCGTGTCCGGCGACATACATGCATACATACATATGTTTCGGTTTTTACTCCATCTTTCGGAGTTAGTAGTGTGAGTATCTAACTGCATAGTAATCGTATTTGCTCCGATCATTCCACTGCAGACCAAACTGATTTCAAAGTGGGCTCATCCGTGTAGCTAATTCAGACATTTAGCACTACAGTGGCTAACATGTAACACACCATCATTGATCGCTAAAACAGGTTTTTTCCCCCCCCCCCCCGCCATAATCATATTTCGGAAGGTCGTACGTAACAATGCATTCTATACACGTTGCGTCCCATTATAATCATTTAACCGAAACTGGTATTAAAGTTTAGCATGAAAACATCACAAACGAAAGATTCGGCTGGGTTCCAGGTGAGTCTCTCGCAGAACCAAATTTGTTTGCAAATGAGTGGTACTTCGCTAAAGTTTATCATAGTTCTTCAGAGTTTAGGGGGTGGTCACTGGCCTCCGTAACTGCGAGGTAGAGAGACCTAGGCCCCACCAGTCCATGCACATGCTGGGTAGTGTCATTAGCCGCTTCTGCTGATCCGCTTATGCGACCGTCTGAATGATCTGCATGCTCGGGTTGTTCAGACCGGAGGATGAACAGGTACGTAGTTATCTATATTCGTTCACTACTATGGGGCTTGTGGTGAACGCCTGCAATGGATCTGCAGTTTTTCCCAGACGCCTAGCTTACCCGTCAGAAGACTGGATCATTGTTAACATGCTCTTGCATAGCTTCGTCTAGAAAATATTCTTTCAAAGAAATAATATCACAAAGAATTTGTGATCCATTCTGGACACATGGATACATTCTGCTTACGGCGTGGAAAATGAAACATGAATCACCTGGCATGGATGCTGTCTAATGATGTAGGCTGTGATGATGACGGAAAGCGGATGAACAGATTGTCAGTTCCGTACTTAATTTTCACCTCAGCTGCAAAAATTGAGAATTATCTTGGTTTATCACCAACAGCTACCATTCTGTCCATGCCTTAGTAACCGGTATCAGCAATCCTAGATGCCAAGTTCGCCAAAATAATTAGTGTAGCTGGCGACGTACAGAGATTTTCATTTGTCTTGAAATGAACTGTTTGTGACACCTGGACTACAAACCGATAGCAAACTGCCGCCAACATCAACTTGTCATGCCACTCTAGGGAAAACTGGGGGCTCACAATCATCATAACATAGCCAACGGTGGAATAAGAGGCGGAAAAGTCGTCATGAACTTGGGTCCTCATGTTACTCGCAGCCTGAAATTTCGTATAATTTCACATATCTTAAAGAATGAAATTTGTCAAGATGTTGAATTTTTTGGAGAATATTTCGGAAAAATCCGTGTAGGTTAGTGGTGGTGCAGCAACCTTTGGAAGCTTGACTCTCCGTCATTAAAATAAGGCGAAATCTATTTGGTTCCTCAGTTGCTCCACTTCAGCGAGTCTGGGCACATGCAGCGATTTTTGAAATACTTAGCATTCAGTCTAACCTCTTTTATTTGACGGTGCGGCACCTGTCATTGTCTTGGTATTAAACCCAACCCATCCGTAAGTCCCCTCTGAACGACACTCCGTATATTCACATCTTGGTCTGAGTAACGAGTGCATCACAATACGTGAAAATTTGAACGACCTCCTAGTTCCGTGTTACGTGGTATTCTCTCGGTGGATGTTGCTCAACCTTCGGACGTAAGTGTATTCTTCGATAACCCCGAAACAAATAACCGTTTATTTGCTGCATACATGTCCTGAGTAATCTGTGTTGCTACTTAGGCACTTTGAAAAGTGTTTCAAAATTGACCAACTCACTTATGACCCTATGGATGGCATTTCAAAACAGCATGTGTGACCTCGTCTCATGAAGTGCAAGAAAATGCGTTCTTTTCTTGAAGTGGTAAGTATCAGAATTCATAAATGATTCCACAGCTTGCAGCTGAAGTAACGTGAAAGGACAAACGCAACATGATTTCTTGTTGAGTATTTGTCCAGAACTCATCAACTGTTAGAGAAATAGGAGGTACACTGAAGACAGCAACAGAATGTAACTGCAAATACGGTCGTCTTGAAACACGAACAATGGAATACCCGAGCGCTAAACAATGAAAAAATCGGCATGAGTGCAATCTCATGAGCCATCGAATGCGTGCCACGGTAAATGCAATCTAGTGTACATACTGACCATAACGTTTGTGTTCCACTCGTGCCAATTACAACCGTAAAACCGAGCAAGGAGATGAGCGGACTCGAGTATGGCCAATGTCGGCGCTTCGCCATCCACTCGGTCCAAATTGCTGAGTCAACGCTCTCTGGAGCGCTAATCGATCCGCATTCCGATTGGCTGTGTTGTGTAAACTTAATTAAGTCACATATCTACGGAAGCGCATCGTGGCAGCCGAAGACCAAGGGAAAATGAAATGAATTTGTGGTCACGTTTGGATGCTGTATCGTTCTTTTGTTATTATGAGTGAGTCTGGTAAGGCCCAAATCCAACAGCATGACAATCACGAGTTGTCTACACACCTACCGCCGTGAAGCTGCGAATAGAGATGACTATTATGGTTGTACGTGGTTTTCGGATTTGTAGAACTCATGTTCACATCACTGTCTCTTGAACAGTTCTCCTCCTCTACGCCCTGGTATACTTGTTCCGCTGAGTCCACACCAAAAGGAAGGAGCACTCGATTCGAGTTTCAGTTTTCTTGGAGGTCATCAACAGTGAGGAGATTTGGTAATTTTCAGCTGAGATTTCGTTCTCACTGGGAGTCATCAACAGTGCGCATCTCATGAAGCTCCAGGGAGTTTTGAACCAGCGACTTCCCGGCTAATAGCTTGAACCGTTCGGCCAAGAAAGGCTGGTCAGCAGTGTGACCAACTCGCGCCTGGAGGGGATAGAGAGAGAGAGACTCTCAAAAATCTAGTTTTCTTGGAGGTCATCAACAGTGAGGAGATTTGGTAATTTTCAGCTGAGATTTCGTTCTCACTGGGAGTCATCAACAGTGCGCATCTCATGAAGCTCCAGGGAGTTTTGAACCCGCGACTTCCCGGCTAATAGCTTGAACCGTTCGGCCAAGAAAGGCTGGTCAGCAGTGTGACCAACTCGCGCCTGGAGGGGAGAGAGAGAGAGAGACTCATCAAAAATCTCCAGCAGGTTTCAGGCGTCCATGGCACTACCTGGCTCGGAGGTTCTGAGGGGCGTATCAATCGATCGACAGTTAACCGGTCGTCATCCGAGCCCCGGACAAGCCTATTACTTCACCAAATCGTTAACACGTTCGCCCTTTCAGACTTGGTAATTCAATTGTGTCCAGCGTTCGTAGCTTGAGTAGCGGTAACATGCGCACCTCGCATATCCGAGGGTCAAACCCCGACACTACTGATGCGCTCCACTGAGAGCTCCACTCAAGACCAGTGCCCTCTTCTTTAGTGTGGACCCACAGAAAGCAGAACGAAGCTGTGGAATGGTCCATTGGTCCAATAAGAACCAGGCAGGGTACACCAAAGTCTTTGATGCCTACCAAAACTAGCATTTGAACCCGTAGTTCTTTCGGAGTCCGTAAAAATGTGGATACGGATAATGTTGCCACATATGGTAGTAGGTTGCATTGAACATGGCACTAAATTTCGATAGTCCATGACGAATCTTATGACTGACAGCTGTAACGGAAAGCCAACGAAAATCGCAGTTGGTTATGGTACAGTTGTCTGTCCAATCGTCAGACAAATAGCCAGTAGTCTTCTTGTCCCAAAATTCGTCTGTTATTTTTGTCTATCATTCCAGCCACTGCATACATCCGTGCTTGATGGTGGCCTGTTATTCCGTGAGCTGACCTTAATACGGCCAAAGCAGTGTCGATGATAAGTGTCGGATAAGGACGCATCTACTAACCAGGACCTAGACGCGTTTTTGGAAAACCGCTGACCTCCCTGTCTGTGTCTGTCTGTCTGACTACCTATCTGCCTGTCTGCCACCTTCAACCACCACCAGTGTTGTTGTGGCCAAACATTAGAACAAACTATTCGTAGTCTCATGGGGAAGAGCTTGTAGAACGGAAAAGGTAGGCCATCAAAAATGAAGTGCTGGGCGCCGCGGATGAAACAAATCACTGTGGGAATCAAGCATCTAGGTCTTTTGGTGTGACCATTCTGAAAGGTGTAGAGAACATTCATGTAGCACACATTATCTTGCTACCTGCCGATTCTGCCTCCAATTTCCATTTTGATTCACATCGTTTAAAGGACAGGTATTTTCTTAACATAACATACTACTCATAAAGCCGTTGAACACTTTTGGATGGTCAACTGCCAGTTCGATACTGAAGAACTTGAGTGTGCTCGAGAATCTACTCATGCTCACCTTTACTCCAAGCGCTACCGTTTCGTAAAAATTGACTTTTCATGATAGATTTCCCCGTGACACATGAGACATAGGTTTTTACCTTAGGATTACTCACGTCGATTTCCGATCAACCAGTATGTCTGGCACTATCGGTCATGTTTCTGTGTAGTCCAACT
The DNA here is from genome assembly GCF_000715545.1 of Opisthorchis viverrini. Classification (NCBI taxonomy): domain Eukaryota; kingdom Metazoa; phylum Platyhelminthes; class Trematoda; order Opisthorchiida; family Opisthorchiidae; genus Opisthorchis; species Opisthorchis viverrini. The sequence continues at coordinate 267,011 of NW_008752090.1, read as the reverse complement.
TGGCCACAAACTTACAAAACTATCTTCACCATTCCTCGAAAATGGTCAACTATTTACTTGAAACCCATACTAGTCGGCCGATTTTCACAAGTGGATCGATGAATGTTTATCTATTTAAACATTCAAGTGCCTATAGAGTGGAATATTGATCGCTATTCAAAGTAAACATATGTGTATGTTGTCTACAAGGAAGGTTTCGTCCTAAGGAGCATTTCTTGTCTTGTTCTGAATAAAAAATTCCAGAACATCTTGCAGACTCCAGCGTTATTTCTTCCCGCTTACAATGACACTGTATTACGGATGTAAAGTAGTAGTGAAGCAATCACGAGGACTTCACATTGAAAGAAAAACAAAAAATGCCAACTGATATGCCATAGCAGCTGTGATTTCCTGTTAAGTTTCTGTCAGATGGACGGGCTAGACCCCAACTACCACTTTTCGGAATGTAGTTTCCTTTGATTTCTGGGTGATTTCTGATGATGGAGTGAACTCACTACCTCAAACCAATCCTTCATAGAAAGAATGATGTGAGTAAGAAAGTTTGAATACAATCACATATGGTTGGCCAACATCTGAAACGGAATAAACAGTCAGCGAGTTGATTCACTCCATAGCTTGGGTCCCCTGGGTCCGAGTAGCCCAGCGGACAGCATCACGGAATTCGGTTACAACAACCCCTGGTCACACGTACTTATCCTCGAAGGAAACAACACCAAAAACCTTTTCTGTTTTTATCCGCGTTGCGTATAAATCGAGGGAGAGGTACAAATGACACACACAAAAGGACTCCCACGACTTTTTTACTATGACGAAGGCAAATTAAACTAACAAGGCCTACCTTATGGTTACACTGCTGTTTGTTGCAAAATGTGGAGTGTGTGTAGGTGTCGGCCGCATTTCCCAGTCAGTATGTAAGGCGACTCGTTGTGGCTACTTACGCTTTCAGTCACTCGCTGGGAATACAAGCAGACATCAGTCCCTCCTCTCATAACCCATACATTTTCCTCCATGGCAACCGATGTCATCTTGTCACAGACTGTAAATATCAAACAAATCATCCAATTTATTCAATACTGATGTCATGAGATCGGGCAAAAACTGGTTCCAGTCTCTTTCAGCTTGCGAATGCACGTGCAATATGTATAACAAACCATGCAATTTAAATTTCTTGTTGTTTCCCTCAAAAAAACCGCTCCAGAGGACAGTGATGGACCATAGGTAAATTAAATTTAAATTTTCATGGAGTATCACACAGAGTTGGACACGTTGCTCCAAGCTGAGTCCCATTCGGCTTAGCCAGAAACGCAGGGGATTGGAGAAAAGGGGAAGTGGGTTTCATCCTCTTCAGGGAAGTAGCGAAATTCTTTCGTTCTATACGTTCCTCCTACCCCCGAACATAAACCGACCCAACCGGTACATGTTGCAACCATCAGAGATTCACAGGGGAATGTTTTTGACGCCTTTGTGCATAATTGCGACTTCGGACATCGCCCACGATAGCTTATTAGGTAGGAGACTCACCCGCTAAGCGGGAAGTTGCAGGTTCGTTTTTCCTTCAAGTATTCAATCCTTTTTTCCTATGTGTGCTTTGGCCCATATCCCAACATTTCCGCATCCCCGCCGCACATATCAATCAGAAAGTGTTATTGTATGTTACTAGAATCACGTTCAGGCCATTCGGGCTACTCCTAGTCATGAAAGCTGCTTTTGCATTCACATCAAGGATAAAAATACGAACTAGTTTTGGCTTGGAACCCCCTCACTCAATTATATGTTTATTAGGAATTGTTTGGATTCCGAAAATTTCAGTCAGATAACGCCTCTCACTTTTAGCGGGACACATGAGATAGGCGCAGATGCGTCCGGTTAAATGACCCTTTGTCCAAAATTCACAAGCCACTGATCCCAAACACTTATCGTGCAGTCTCGTGAAAGTTTAAGCATTTTTCCAAATTAACTTTGACTGTCACATGAACACCCCGTCAAATAGTTATGTTTCTTTTCAAAGTGTCGTCCCACAAGCGGCACGGATGCCTAACTGACCAAAGAAAATCACAGAGTTGAGATAAACACCCACTTTAAAATTACGGGATCATCAAGCGGAGCCACCAGTTGAAGTTTAGATCTCTGATTCGTATCGTAGACATTCTGTGGTTCAACAATTCCATCAATGATAACGTCATGGAACGACTAACATCCTTCAGTTTCTGGAAGTGAAAGAATGACATAGCGCTTCAGCCCATGCTACGACGGTGAGTTTGTTATACAGTAGCTCGAGATGGCTCAGCGGTTAAAGAATGAACTCACTGACTGGGAGCTCTTTGGTTCATAACCCAACCCCTGCATCTTGACTGCTCCTGTCTAGGCTTGGGAAGCCTGGCAGTATCTCAGCCCTCGTGCTTCCTTCAGTCGGTATGGCAGCTAGGCCCCAAAAGGGTGTCACAGCTAGACAATTTTTCGCCTTTGTTTTACGGGAAAGGTTTTCTTCACTACAAAACAGAAATTGTGCGGGGTAAATTGAGAAGACATTTCGCAGACATATGTTGTTTGCTGTCATTAGGTGTAGCGCCAAGGAACAATGTACTTAAGGTTCAACTACCTGAAGAACTATGGTTGATGCAAAGGAATGAACTTCTTGAAGTAGATCTACCAATCGTATTTTGAATTTGAAGATATCATAAGAAAGTCATTGCTAACGAAATATTTTTCCTAGCTGACAATAAATTAATTTACTAGCCTTTTTTATCTCAAGCTTTTTTTTATAAAGTTTGTGCTGGTTAGAAAACAAGGTTTCTCTAGACCTATTTGACTGTGGCTTTGTTTTTGGTCCCAAGCTTCAGTCAAGCAACAGCTCAAAAATCGAAGCAATTCATGTGCTGCCAATTGGTGTCTCTTTCTTAAAGCACGCAGGCAACTTCAGCATCTGAGTTGCTCAATGCATCTTTCAGACATGACAGCGTGGTTTCTCACGAGATGCAGGTGCACTTTTGACCTGGCGCGATAAAGGAGCACCGGCCAGTCTGGACAACGGACGATATGTCCGGATCTGAACACAGAATTACTACTCCGTATAACAGTAGCATCTAAGCTGAATCCAGTCACTGAATGACTAAACAGTTCGCTAACAGCCAGATGTCTAAATCGGTCAGAAGCCGGTTAGATAAAAAATCCCACCTCAAAACAAATTTGCCAGTTGCACGATAGACACCTGGTCATGAAGCAAGAGCCTTACAATTTTAGTCAAGTGGCCGCACATTCAGTCCCTGTATACCTACACGATGAATTCCAGTAAGGTGGAGAATATACGTGTGGTCGAAAATCCCACCGCAGCTTTCCCTTGAACACTTCTGGATGTTTCATAACATTTCTACGGATTTCAACACAATATCCTACAACGATACTGGATTTTGCACATTATCTTCGAGGTCGGAAAACACTCAAGATGGACCCCACCCTATCTTCAAGTCTCTTTCAGTGTCGTTTCAAAAGACGAATTAGGACAATCTGCCGGCGCCTCAGCGAATATCCAAAAATCCGTTCATCCGTAGTTCAGAGCGGCTGCGAGCACTACGTTTTGGTATTAGTCATCTTGACATGCAGGTCAAAGTATGGACATGATGCCAAGGTTGGTTAGTCCAACTGTTTGATGTCAAGCGCCAGAGACATGCAAGTATTTCTTTCGTGAAATCGGGACCGAAACAAACACCTCAATGTGAAGTTATCTACCCACACTATTGGGTATTAAAAAAAAGTGGGCGCTCCCCGTCGTATCTGGGGTGTTTGCTCGGCTGCAGCCGATAGTAGTGGCTGAGCATCAAGTTTACTTCCGAAACGATTAACATCCTTCAGTTTCTGGAAGTGAAAGAATGACATAGCGCTTCAGCCCATGCTACGACGGTGAGTTTGTTATACAGTAGCTCGAGATGGCTCAGCGGTTAAAGAATGAACTCACTGACTGGGAGCTCTTTGGTTCATAACCCAACCCCTGCATCTTGACTGCTCCTGTCTAGGCTTGGGAAGCCTGGCAGTATCTCAGCCCTCGTGCTTCCTTCAGTCGGTATGGCAGCTAGGCCCCAAAAGGGTGTCACAGCTAGACAATTTTTCGCCTTTGTTTTACGGGAAAGGTTTTCTTCACTACAAAACAGAAATTGTGCGGGGTAAATTGAGAAGACATTTCGCAGACATATGTTGTTTGCTGTCATTAGGTGTAGCGCCAAGGAACAATGTACTTAAGGTTCAACTACCTGAAGAACTATGGTTGATGCAAAGGAATGAACTTCTTGAAGTAGATCTACCAATCGTATTTTGAATTTGAAGATATCATAAGAAAGTCATTGCTAACGAAATATTTTTCCTAGCTGACAATAAATTAATTTACTAGCCTTTTTTATCTCAAGTTTTTTTTTATAAAGTTTGTGCTGGTTAGAAAACAAGGTTTCTCTAGACCTATTTGACTGTGGCTTTGTTTTTGGTCCCAAGCTTCAGTCAAGCAACAGCTCAAAAATCGAAGCAATTCATGTGCTGCCAATTGGTGTCTCTTTCTTAAAGCACGCAGGCAACTTCAGCATCTGAGTTGCTCAATGCATCTTTCAGACATGACAGCGTGGTTTCTCACGAGATGCAGGTGCACTTTTGACCTGGCGCGATAAAGGAGCACCGGCCAGTCTGGACAACGGACGATATGTCCGGATCTGAGCACAGAATTACTACTCCGTATAACAGTAGCATCTAAGCTGAATCCAGTCACTGACTGACTAAACAGTTCGCTAACAGCCAGATGTCTAAATCGGTCAGAAGCCGGTTAGATAAAAAATCCCACCTCAAAACAAATTTGCCAGTTGCACGATAGACACCTGGTCATGAAGCAAGAGCCTTACAATTTTAGTCAAGTGGCCGCACATTCAGTCCCTGTATACCTACACGATGAATTCCAGTAAGGTGGAGAATATACGTGTGGTCGAAAATCCCACCGCAGCTTTCCCTTGAACACTTCTGGATGTTTCATAACATTTCTACGGATTTCAACACAATATCCTACAACGATACTGGATTTTGCACATTATCTTCGAGGTCGGAAAACACTCAAGATGGACCCCACCCTATCTTCAAGTCTCTTTCAGTGTCGTTTCAAAAGACGAATTAGGACAATCTGCCGGCGCCTCAGCGAATATCCAAAAATCCGTTCATCCGTAGTTCAGAGCGGCTGCGAGCACTACGTTTTGGTATTAGTCATCTTGACATGCAGGTCAAAGTATGGACATGATGCCAAGGTTGGTTAGTCCAACTGTTTGATGTCAAGCGCCAGAGACATGCAAGTATTTCTTTCGTGAAATCGGGACCGAAACAAACACCTCAATGTGAAGTTATCTACCCACACTATTGGGTATTAAAAAAAAGTGGGCGCTCCCCGTCGTATCTGGGGTGTTTGCTCGGCTGCAGCCGATAGTAGTGGCTGAGCATCAAGTTTACTTCCGAAATCCTATCCTGGAGAACTCAACAGCAAATGGCCAAGTATATCTGACACCCCACGGTGTAGTGTGTGAGGATTGCTAACTTACCACGCGATAACAGAATGCAAAATTGAAATCGGTAGATTTTCGGGGCCTAAACGCGGGGTCTGGGGATATAGTTACCCCTAGGTCGACGTATGTACTAGATACCAGGCACTATTAGATACGCTTAGCCTAAATTTGTACGGCTTATCTTTCTACTGGGAGAGAAATATTCTATAATCAGACTTATCTAACAAGTATACCACTGGTAAATAACCCAATTTCATGAAATCCGAATCCATCTGGAAACCAGTAAAGTATGAACATCTCTATTAATATCTCTGTACTATTTGGTTTTCCGTGTATTTTGAATTTATGCGTTGTCTGGCGAATTTTCAAGCCTTTAGGAAAAGAAATTGCTCGAAGTAATGACCCGTAACCCAGTGTATCTGACACCTCTAGTCACTACAGGCACTTGCCTCAATCCACCTGGGTGAAAAAAATATTATACTGGAATATTTTTGACCAACTGTTTTTATTTTACAAATAATTTCAACTTTGACAGATTCAATGATGCGCTTCAAGCCTGCCAATTCAAAAACTCTATACAGTGCGAGTCAACCGGGAAATGTCTGGGCAGTTGAACAAAGATATACAAAGTAAATTTAACGATGCAAGAGTCATGATAAAATAATCAGTTCCCATGATGAAGCAACGAACACTTTGAATACAAACCAACTATTTGTAAAATCTACTCATTCGTGAACTAATTTGGTTGTAACGAGAGTCTCAAGAGAATCGTAGCTAAATCCCTCGTTTACAATATTCTTCTACTGTACAAGATCCACCCCATTTTAAGAAAATCTACAGTGAGACCTCTAAAATCGAATGACTGAAACATGCGGCGGCCTTTGTACATCACAGGCATTTGAGAAATAGCACACGAGCGATTCAGCTGGGATTCAGTCGAATCTCTCTTTGACACTAAATTGGGTTGTAAATGAGTGTAGTTCGCCGTTTCCATTCAGTTGATGGGGACAGCGCCAAGAATGACGAAACTGGTGATGGGCTGTGGAAGGATTTTCAGCAAGACAAATAAGTTGTTTTTTTTACGAACGTGCAAATGCGACCGATTGTTGTTGAAGTACGTATACATAAATCAGAAACAACAGTATACATAATACTTTTCGACGTCAGGAAACTTCTTCGGACATCTACGTTGACCGGATGTTTTCTATCGGGGGAGGCGACCAACTAAGAACTGTTCACTATGACGTAAATATCCATCCTACTTTATGACCCTTCCATTGTATCAATAACAGCTTTTTGATCATCTGGTTATGTCTATCACCGATTGCGTGTAAAATGAACATCATGTCCGCTTTTTTGACCAAGAGGGAAAGGAGTTTTCTTCTAGCTCGATCGATACGTTGCTGCAGAAAGCTGCAAAAACACTGACGTATTTCGACCGGCATGGTGAGCGCCATACAACGTGGAAAAATAGTTATTCTCAAAAAAATGGCGAATTGTCTGCTCCGCGGTGGTGTTTCCTCTTGGGACAGTTGACCAATAATGATACCTCTAGCATTTTTCACACGCGGGTAACGACATTCACTGTCCACCCGAAACCACAGTCCCACGGGATCGGACAAAATGACCCACGCATTTGAGAAGCACAGATTCGGAGCCATATAACTGGAAGACTGTCCTTACAGATTATGTTAACAGCTAACAACATGGATTAAGGACTAATGAAGAGTAACCACATGAATCGATTACACATAAATCTGGATATCTGCACCTTGGGAGATGATAGCCGAAAAAATCAGGTGTCTAAGGCACGAATTTCGGCTCAAGGATATNCTCTTTTGTAGGCTACGTTCTCTGAAAATAGACTGAGAAAAACCTTTCATCGGTACCTTTCAGTTATCACTATACATGCTCACATTCTCTCTAGGAAGTGGGCGTTTCATGTCTACCTGAACGGAACCGGTACGTCTGATGTTATTCCCTTTAGTCGTTTAGGTTATTNGCAGGTCAGTTAAGGAAGTAATCCCAACAATATCTTCAAATACTTGTGTTGAGGCTGATCACTCTTGGGTATTTTATCCGTATTCCTTGTTGCCAAGAATTGACTTACTACAAGGGAGGTTTGCACTAGTTTAACAGCAGTAATTAGCATTCAGTTCTGTCGATTAAACTGGTATGACCTGTAACCTCTTGAGAGGCAACCTATCTCTCGTAATGCAGCCAACATCAGGACCAGACCAGTTAGTGTTCCATATTGGGAATCACTGACGTTCTTTGCTTTCTTGTTTGGACCAGCGTGAGTTCATGGTCTGTCCGAAACGATCTCAATTCGGTAATTGAAATGCATGTCTGTATGGAGAAGATACTCCTTAGTCTGAGAACACTAAGAAAACATTGTTTAGGATTCAACAACTCTGAGGAGATCAATCATTACTCCTTCAACCATTACCTTCAATCCGCACTGCAAGTGTACAACAAATACTACCGTGTAGATGGCCTTGGCAAACGAATCACATCGCTAAAGCGTGACCACTTTCTCCTGCTCAGGCGTGATAGTTCAGTTGTGTGGAGCATGTACTTGTGGATTAGTCGCAACGCAGCTGGCTTGCATGACAGACGTTCGGGGTTGGAATTCCGGCACGACCGATGAGCTTGAACATGAGCGAAATTCGAGTCCTCTCTTGGGTACGAATAACTTCGTCAGGACAGGAAGAGAACTGTTCAAACGTGAGTGACGTAAATGCAAATCCTAACCCTCCTACAGCAGCTTTGTCGGAGAGCAGAATATCTATGTTAGTAGCGTAGATTATTTATAAACCTGTTCTGTTGGAAAAGTACAGTGGTAGTGCTCCCTACTGAAATCTGGACAGTCAGAAAGAAGCGACCTCATATGCGGCTTTGCGAAAAAAAGGTAATACTGTCAATATGTTTCAAAGCTCGAGAGTTTTTGTATATCTGGGAGTGTTCGTTTCCCCCGACTTTGTACCTTTTTAAAATTGGTGTGACTTTTCAAGTTTAGCAGCACTGAGGCGTGCGTCTTAATGAGCTTTCGAATAGAAATAAACTGATTTTACCCAATCTTACCGTTGAATCTCTCATTTCAAAGGCGACAGGCTTAGGCTAAATGAACACCACGACTACTCACCCAAAGACAGCAGACTAATTCGATAAGTTAAATCCGCAGAGCACAATTTTTGTGTCACCTCGAGTGGATTTCAAACCGGCTTGAATGTGAACAAAACAGTTGGCAAAATTTGTATCTCAGATCAAACGAAACCTAACATTTCATGCATTCTGAATAGTTGGGCTTGGATGCCAACTACGACTGTTCTTGCAGTTGACCAACAATATCTTGGCTTCCCATGCTGTTCACATCTAAGATTGCATCTGTCCACGTTATCCTCATTTGAACGACACTCTTACAGCTGTGTGGCTGTTAGCTGCTGGAACAACAATAACAACAGCAGCAACGACAAGACCACTTGCGTTGGACGAGGAGGAGAGCTGCTTAGGCGAAAGTACTGCGGAAACCATTTCAAGAAATCCCCGATCTATGGAACAGTATCAGTTAAATGGAACATGCTTTATCGGTTGTACGTATATTAGGAACTTGAATGAAATCCAGGCGTTTTTAAAGACTGCGCCTAGCTATATCACAACGTTTGTGATGAGCTTCCACGAAGTTATGATGACTAACCACTATCGGTCTAATTATCACCGTGTCTTCCATGGTGATCTTTGATGACCAGCAAGTAATCAGTATTTAAACTGAACTGCGTAATATCTGTCTGTACTTACAGCGAGAGGTGTGATTCCTACTGCATACAGATTCCTACATACAGATGAAGATCAGCGAAAGATTACTTCATTCTCATGAAGGGAAATTCTCATTAAGTTGGTGCAAACTCTTCGACAGCAACCTCATGAATAGTTTTCCCCATGAAAATGTAATACAATCTCTTGAATGTCATGCAAACGGATACATAAGGTGGATTTTATACAGCTTATCCATTGGAAGAATACCATAAACGAGTGATTTAGCTGAGATTCAGGCCATCCTCCTGTGAAAACGAGAATGGTATGCAAATGAGTGTATTTGGCGTTCTTCTCACTCCTTTACTCTGTAGATCAGTTTCATGGTAAAGCTCTTAGCTCCATGACCGGGTAATGTGCCCTCGTACACTATCTTACCATGTAAAGATGTTCCAGACGCTGGTTAGTCGGTAGACAGCCATCGCGAACCCGCATATACGAGGTCATGACTCTGTCTAGGTCTCAGAGCCTTGGTCGGAACAAAGGTCACAACCTCGTAATCATTAAATTTGTCTGCCAGCATTGTTCCACTTATTACCTAAAGTATAGTGCGTGCGTTTTGAGACAACGTCCAAACCCGTGTGAGAAGCTGCGCTTGATAACTCCTTCCGAGACATTATCCCACGTCTTTATGTATTTCAACTGGCTGTTGTATAAAACTGCCTGCGCGGCTGTACATTTCTACCTACTGACACAGAGCTTAAATCTACTTCACTACCAAAGCGGATAGTCAAGCTTTAGCACAAATTTAACATTGATCTAGGCCACTTTTGCGCAGACTTCGTCATAAACCTAGTGAAGCAATCAGCGTATCTGACTTGTTCGTGATACAATTGCTGGCGATGGGAACACACGATCTGCTTAGACCAACAACTGAGTGATTTTAGTTTGATAGAGCCCTGCACACTCTCAATAAAATGAAACAAAATCATGGACAAGTTCTCTGGCGACAGGATATACCAAGTTATTAGCAACAGGACCATTCAATCGCATAAGAGAAGTAGTGTCTCAAGTCGTACATGCCTCACCAGACTGTCGATCTGTTGAAAATATTGTTACACTCGCCACCCCATTCAGCTAAGCCCACAATGAACTTATGTAAGGTAATTTTGTATCGACTCTGTTGTTCTGTTGAATCAGTCCTGTCAATGAACAATGCAGGATGTCTTCGAGAAATACACTCAGTTGCAAATCAATTTGGTTTTCACGAGATTCAATTGAAACTCTCGTTTATGATGCTCTACAACTGGAGAGTTTTCAGCAACCTTATGAGTAGTTTCCTTTTTGAAATTGCAGGATGTCATTGTCTTTCAAAAAATTTCCTCCCCATTCCCACAAAACCACCCTAACCCTTTTAACTGTGGGATTATCCAAGTCATAAGTAGCTCAGAATATAAGGCACTGGCTTTGTGGGCTAGCTTCGAGACCTAATTTATGTTTGGCTACCCAGCTCCGTTTTGAAAAGCCTTGTGCAGAGGTGTTGAGAGACAGAACATGTAGGATATCCACCTACGAGAAGTGCATCCGTACACAACTGTTCCAACAGTCACAAATCTGAAAGGTCATCGGTGTGCGCGTACCTGTCTAGTATTTTACGGAGAGACGGCAAGTTTGGACGTAAATGTCAGCCTGTTTGGTCGCATGTAGCTCTTATTTTCTTCACCTCTACATTTACCCAGCTGGTCGAATAGCTGGCCACAATGCTCGACGACTATCACGTGTGCAATCTCATCGCGATTAACCGACCAAGTCCATGAAATGTCGTTCATATGTGGAGTAGCAACTAGACCTCACTAGTTGAAGATCTCATCCTTCTTTATGAGTCTGTGCAACTCACATTACAAAAAATACATTCAGAATGGGTCATTGTCGTCGGATTTGGAAAGTGCAGGAATTCCTGTCGGCAGAGGCGAATGGATGAGTGGGCGAGGAATCGCATGGAAATCGCACCAGTCCATGAAGGTGCTGAGTGGATTCCAATATGGTACGTCGTACAGCTGACGTTTTTTTTAATTACCCATCACTCCCGTAAGGTATAAAAAAGTGCAGCGTCACCGAAACTGTATACCTCTGTAAGCTCAGAGACATAAGTGACGTGGCAACCACACCTGATGGAATTTCGGTCGCATCAATTAGGCATTGGGTCAGTTGATTTCCAAAAGTCCTGTTTGAGAAGCCCTGTTTATTCCGAGTGACTCTTTGGCTTTGGTAAGAGACGTGAGCGAAGAGCTTTGCTGACTCCAGTTAAAAGCGATTTGGATAGGTGCAATGCGAGTGTAACTAGGCTGGTGACCTGAAGCGAGTAACAGTGTATGGTTGAATATGCTCGCCACAGGTTTAGTATGGCCACTTCTGTCTACATCCGGCCACCAACAGGCAGCTCTGATTAGCAACTTTTCATGACGGACAGCAACAAACGGAGGTCTTGATAGAACACTTGATACTTTCGTATTGATCCCAGGAAAATTCCACAGTGTCCTCTGCATTTTTCACATGCACATTTTTCGTCTAGACTACACTCTTATCTTAGTAACAAGCAACTGACAGATAGGGGGAGAGATAGACAAAGTAGAACAATCAAAGATACGATAGAAAAAGGATAAGTGATAAACGTGGTACGCCTGTTTGCTAAGTGTCATGTGCATGCAGCTGAACAAGAAAAGAAGCTCGACATGTTCTGAAGTGTTAATCTGGTCAAATTGTCGAGATTCGCACAGAAACGAACATGACTCCGGGAATGAAGGAAGATGAACTCCATATCATGTCTAGTTAATCACACTGTTGACCAGTCACGCCTGCCTGAACGGCTAAGTGCCCAGACTGCTAACGTGAGTTCCACTTTCCCTTGAGCTTCATTAGATGCGCACAGATGCTGATTCTCAATAAGAATGAAACAGTTGTGCAGTGCTTCTTGGCTTTTCAACATGATTGGTATCACTTACAGGACGAAATCTCAACTACATTACAAAATTTACTTGAACAACCCGAAAATCGAAACAATACTAGTTTCTCTTGAGGGATGACATCGGAATGTTCCGGGAATGTTTTTGCTAAGGATGCCGTGATATCCTCGGCAGTCCTATGAGTTTTCTCACAACCCACTAGTCCGATCACATGTTAACTGAGACATAATCACCCTCTGTTTCCAGTGTCATAGATGGTAGTATACGCTAATTTCGTTTGAAGAAACTACTGATTTCATCGAGGTTCATGTGAATACCGTTGAGGGTTGCATGCTCTCCGGAGGGCCAAAATGACCTGTATTTTATCAGAACGGATGCCTTATGGGTGCTGGTGTGGAAGCTCACTGCATCTGCAAGCCGCAATCGATTTCCAGACTGCTTTCACATTTCCCCGGACTGATGTGGTTTCTTCTAAAGGCTCATATCTGGAGAGGGCATCCTGAATCGTGACTTGACTTGTCAGAATTTAGTACAAGCATGTGCCCAACATCGGCACTTGGGCCCAAACTCATGAGGTGATGGCTATATACCTGGCATATGCTGGACGCTATTCTAATCGACGCATTGTCACGACATAAGCAACTGAGCCCCAGTAGCCCGAAGCCTCCTATTACATCAAGTTTCGACCATTTCATACGGGAAAAACGGTTGACAGTTCACTGTCAGATTCGCCACGATCTCACTTTTGAACACCCGCTGCGGTTTATTTTAGAAGATGGTTTAGTACTTCCCTTACCGGTAAGAATTTCGATGTCAAACTTGGTGTTTATTTCCAACTGAGATTTCTTCATGTAAGTGACGCCAATCTATACTGGAAAGCCCAGAAGCACTGAACAGCTGTTTCATCCCTATTTGGAATCAGCAGCATCGTGTGTCGCACGAGACTCCATGGGGTCTCGAACTCAAAACTTCTCGGTTGATAGATTAAACCTTAGCCGTTCGGCTAGGTGAGACTGATCGCACTTCAATCACCCTTCAATCACGGAAAGCATATCACTTGGTAACGTGCTAACTGGCTCCTCGAGGGACTAATTAGATAGAGGTTTATCATCATACTACATTTTCTTGTGTCGTTGAGTGCCTTGAACTTGATTGTATGGTGTTTCTGATAGGAGTGAAAGTAGCTACATGCAAAACCTCACGTGAGCATATTCTGCGATTTTTATCTTTGTAGGGTTAGAAGTCTGTACAACACTGCTGGTGGTTAATAATAACCACTTTGAAATACAGTTCTCTTTTAACCATAAGTTATTTTCACTGCGGCCGGATCACGCAGTGTGATACTCTATCATTCCTGAACGATTTCCAAAACCTGTTACCAAACGTATATTAGGAAGGGGCAGCCGGAGTGCAGAATTGTGCTGCCTACAGCTGAAGCCAAAAATGAATCATATTCGAAGTGAAAAATACGGTTACTTCGACAGCTGCGTTGAACAGAAGTATTCGATCGCTTGAGAGTTCGTTGTGGTCAATGGCTTTGTTGATTATTTGTGCAACTGCTAATGTGGTGCGTGTATGTGGAATTTGCGTCAACACAATGCACTACATCGTTGAAGAAATGCGACTAGTGAATATCCTGACACCTGGTGTGAATTCGTAGGAGTTCTGGTTGACCTAAACATTAGGATGGCTTCCCTGGAGCAGTGCGCATTCCAGCATACCTCCAACCCGGATCGTGGTACCATTTGCAGAAACTATGCTCGGTGGAGTACAATTCGAACAACGTGTCCAATAACCCAGACCTTGTCATCTGAGCCCGACAACGAACGAGTGTCGCATCAGCTCAGCTTCAACAAAGTCTGCTCTTACTTGAAGTATCGTAGTTGTACTCAAAACGAACGAACTGTTACAGATCTGATCAGTTCTGTCGTAAGCCAGTAGAGCTGTTAATGGGAAAGGATTTCCATCCTGAGGAATTCTCCGGTGAGATTGTGTTAACTTCGACCTCGTCTTCTCCATTCGGTTCTGCTGCCGTTTAGTCACGTGTGAGCTGAAATGCTGTCTGAGTATTCATTTGTGGCCATACCAGATGTTTCACTTGTAACCATGTGATTTATCAACATCCGCAGGCAACCAAATACTGATTCACCCTGTCTGGGTTTCACTACGTTCATCACAAGAGAGCATTGGTGTCAATAGCACCTAGTTTCCGTTGCAATTTTACCGGCCCTGCTGAACTCACTCCGATTGATTAGTGCCTTCTCAGTACGTAACACCTTAAGGGGTTTTACAAAATACTTACACACTTGAGCCCAAACTGGTGTGTTTTATTTCTCACTTACCGGTTGAGGGGATTTGTCATTGACAAATGACACAAAGACATGAACCAATATGGACGAGCACAAACGAATTGGGCTGTTTAGTGCAAGCATATCCAATAAGATTGCCGCTGCAAGTACACTAAGAATGCAAAGCTACAGGAAAGAATGTTCTTGACAATAGGAGGCTTCTTTAGAAGAAATGTTGGAACCGCACATTCTTCATACTGATACACAAATAAGACAAACTTTCTGTAAGCGACCGATCAAGAGGACAAAGCACAAAGAGAACAGCACAGTGCAGAGAACACGCAAAAAGACCAAACCAAACACGTCTTCGGTATAGCAGCCACACACCCGGGCAGAACTGGAGTCCGATCAGCAAAGTCCAATTTCATTTGATCTTTGAGCGGTAATGTGGATATTTGTTGGATTACTGATGACAGATCAGGGAACCCCATTTAGCTTCATAATGACGGGTGATAGGCCGCCACATCAAAGTTTTTCGACAGTTTGCTGAACAACAAATGAATAACACTAAGACGTACGTCCCTAATCACGTTTACCCAAACGTGAGTCAGAACAGGATTTGTTAAAGGCATTCTGACCTCCCTGAAGAATAAACATCAGGGAGACCGATACAGGATGTTTTCCGAATCATACCATGAACACTATCGTGTCTTCAGATTTTTCTCTGCCAACAGCAGAGATGGGATGAAGCAGCAAGGTATTGGTCAGGTCAGGGCAGGTCTGTCCCTTATTTAGGTCCGCAAGTTTCTTTAAGAAGGCTGAATTTAACTAACACATCTAAATGTAAAAAGATTACGCACCAAGTGACCGCATAGTTAAGTCACAGCTACAAACAAATCGAGTAAATAGCATTTGGTAGCCGAATTTAGCCGATTAGACTGAGTTTCAGTCACTGACAGTTTTGCGCGTAGCAAAAACTGCAAGTTCTACAGAAAGAAGTCGCAAAATTGGATGTGTTTTTGGTATAAACACTGTCTCTAGGATTTTGAGAAAAACAGGATTACGTGCCACATGTCTGATTTTTCAGCTGGCTGTCAGCTGTTCCAAATATCGCCCCTCTAACGAGACACGACGAACGAGATCCTTCATATGTCTGAGTCAAGTAAAGCTTACTTAATCACTCCATTATCATCACCTGCCGGTCGATGGTGCAACACTGCTCTTATAATTTTTGGTCCTTCTTCAGCTGCCGGCGGGCGACCATAAATCGATAACCATACCCAACTACCGTCAGCTCACTTGGACGGCCTTTCGTGCAAGGGGACATTTGTATTCATGGTGGAAGTGCAAAGTTTTTTTCAGTCCCATTAGAAATTGTGGAAAGGAAGTGCTACATACTCATCCTCCCGTCTTGGGTGTGTCTGAAGATGTCAAAAAATGGAATTTGTATTTCGCTAATGGGCGTGGTTCAAAATGATATTGATGATGCTGTTGATGTTGCTGTTGCTGTTGTTGTTGTTGCTGATGATGCAGATGATGATGACGATGATGATGATGATGATGATGATGATGATGGATGATGATGATGATGATGATGATGATGATGATGATGATGATGATGATGATGATGATGATGATGATGATGATGATGATGAGATGATGATGATGATGATGATGACAGAGACCGCACTTATTTGTGATCACCTCAGACTCTTGAGGAGAAACACCGATGTTGGCTAGAATGTCCTTATGTCCTCACTCTCCACATAACGACTGTTTCCGCGATGGATCCCCCGCCAACACAACATTGTGGTCGTAGAAATCATTGGAGCATATAGATTGTTCGTTCTTCAGAAATATAATCGCCTCCCTTTTGGAACGAATTTATTTTTCTCGTATTCATAACCGGGAAAGATAAGTGAATCCATCTCTGTAAAAATGAATTGCACGCACAACTTCGTCTGACAACAGCGTGTCCGGGAATGCGCTAAAGTAGTTTCTAAACTGTGAAAATAAAATACGACGCTTTGACAAAAGTTATATAAATGATGTAAATTAATGAAGTTTAGTATAACGCGGGAACTCGAAAAATGACGCGCCGGAAACCTAAAGACATTTCAATGCAGCCTCAGGTGTCTAACCCTTACTGTCAGTAGCTAAGGCCCCTTTAAATGGTGATGAATTACTAAGTAAACTGCCAAAATGCCACGCTTACAGAGTAGTATTCAGTTAGATGCCAAAGGGAGTAATCCGACCCATATCCATAAATTCCTGGAAATGATAATTCCTCAGTCAGCCACGTTTTGACTCCGATCCAAGTGCTTGATCACAGAGTACCGGTCTTTTTAGCCTCCGCAAACGGGTGACCTCTGCCCAACTTAAGAACAACCGATTTTCCCCGCCATGCTCTTCGAATTCGAACGAGATTTACTAGCTATCGGAAAGACAGCGAATAGTTCGACGTAAATACATTCAGTCCTATTGTTTAAACAAATGTATAAACAAACTGTTTAAACAATTCGCAAGAACGCTGTCTTCCAATTAGCCTACAACACCAAGAGAAAACAGATACTCCAAATGCTATATAAACGCACACAGGATGGAGGAAATCGCCCACCACATCGAGCACTGATCCATCTGGTGACGAAAAATTTGCAACTTAATTGTCAAGCTCGAGAATATCCAACCTCCAATGAAAACTTCGCTGAATGCATTCCTCCATCATTGAAATTGTGCTGAGCCTAAACTTCCTAATCGCAATCGAGACCAACAGTGTCCAGAACCGAGATCAGTTTTATCAGCTATCTCCACCGGCTGAAAAGGATGACTTATGGTCAAACATTTGCAAAATACAAATAGCTGACTTAAATCCAAAATAAGTACTGGAGGATAAACCAGACTACTTACAAACTCTCACGTTCTTTTTAGAATTATTATGTGAATCTCCCCCTTGGATTGAAAAGTTCACTACCTGTGTCGCTGACAGTTCCATCAGCCACTTACCTGGTAGTGAAAAGTTTTTATCATTTGGAAGAGACTGTAGTGTTTCAAAAACAATCACAAGGAACAACCTAGTTGATCTTGGCCGGAGTGGAAATTGGTCCCTCTTGTGGGTCCTGTATCGTCCACTCTAGTAGACAGTAATCCACGCACCTCAAGTTCTGATAAGACTGTAAAGCATTTAGCCCAACTTAGGAGTGCTAGAATCCTTTCAAATAACAGATATAAGTAGCAAATACCTCTGTGTGAAGATCGCCATCAACATCAAAGAACATTAACAATGCAGAAACCGGTTTAATGACTCTGCCAGGAAACAAACACACAAAATCCGCGAATAGAAATGTGTCAAAATATCATTACAGTTTTATTGATATTGGGGTCAAATAAGACACAAATCTCGAAGGAATTTTCATTTGAATAGCACACGGTATTATATTTTGATGTGTTAATGTGAGATGAATTATCTGACGTAAAATCTAAAAGGATGTTTAACAAATAAACTCATTTGCATACCAATTTAGTTTTCACGAGAGGTTCGCCTGAATCCCAGCGGAATCTCTCGTATGTTGTGTTCTTTTTTAACTGAGTGTTCTGCACCAGGTCACCTTATGTTTCAGCTGGTAAGATATTCAAGATATCACAATTCATCGCCAAGACGTAGCACAATGCTCATAAGGTTGCTGAAAACTCTCCGACAGCCCACGACCGGTTTCGGTCCTATTAGGGCTCATTAGGTAGGTGTAGTTCCCGAATTTCCATTTCAACGAGGCATTCAGCTGAAATTCGGCTGCGACTCCCATAAATACAAATGGGTGTCTTTGTCGAATTTCTTGCAACTAAGGGGCAAGTAGAACAAAACTCGGGGAGTGCGCCTATCTGATGTGCCTCAAGAAGGGGAAAACAGGCCGTGAGCTGTCGAAGGATTTTCATCAACCTTATGAATAGTGTGCTATTCTCATACTAAAGATTGTTTACCTTTATTAGAGTAAAGTACCCACCTAGAAGCATCACCAACAACGGGGGCCGTTCGGAAGCGGCAACATTTACTTGACCTCTCAAACCGCATTCAAAAATTAACTCTCTCCCAAAAGAGATCAGCCCGTGGATGAGACTGCCTTCGTTCGAGCTTCTGTGTGATACTTCGAGAAGATGTATATAAAATGACAAGACTGTAGGACAGTTTCTTTTGATCCATGACTTGAATTGGCATTCTCGCTTTATAATTAACGGTCGTAAAATCTCACCAAATGTGTTCGCTTATGTTGAAAGATCGCTCCTAGGGGGAACTTAATCGCCGAGAAAATAAATCTTGGACCAATAGCAAAAGACACAGTCTGGTAGTGGATAAAACTGCAGTAGTTGTGTGCCACAAAAATTATGGTGTATTGTCAACAATAGTTTACACGGAATTGTTTACGCAGTATGTAGTTGTTCTGACACCCAGATAATCTCAAGTTATACGGACAAAAAATACACGGATTCAACACCCTGTTTTTTTTGTGTCGAGCAGATAGATTCTGCCATTTATGATATTTACAATGTGTTTGGAATTGAGGAGTGGCCTTGATTTTGAGCCCATCCTCACGGGACCAGACTAAACTTCCCTTAATTGGGGTTTCTATTGAGGGGGAGCTTATTGGGGGGGTCTGTAGTATTTCGGAATTCAACTCTCAAATAAAACTATAGTTTTTGGGAACCTGTCACTTGGAAATTGCGCGATTCCTGTGGAGTGCCTCGACCTGAAACTTCGGATGATGAGTTCAATAAAATTTACTCCAGCATTTTTGCGAACTGCTTTTTCGCTTCAATGAATCTAGTCAGCTCTTAGTTATTATTGGGATTGCTCCGCTCTAGGTTCTATGAGTAGTTGAAAACGCATCAATCTGCTCTCTGTGAGTGGGATTTAAGAAGTTATCCAGTTACCACCCTGGGATGAAAAGAAGTGAACTTGTCTGGAGAAGTTAGTAAGCACGGGTGGTTCGAACTTCAGTTAAACCGGTGCTTTTACTGGTAAGCTAATTTGAATCCAAACACGGAGCTGAAACGGTATAACCTAATTAGGCGACCGAGCTCAAATGAGTATTGTCTATGAGATTCGGGACACGATCTAGAAAAAACCTCCTTATCTAGAATCGCCGTAACCCACACAACAATCAGAAAAATGAAAGCGTCTTTACTGCTTCTAGGCACATCCTGGTTTTGTTTGCGCTCATCCTTGAGTAATGCTCTTGTCCCACTTACCAATTTTGGACTCATATAACCCAACAAACTTCCGCCTCAGTGAATGGGCTAATCGACTTTATGACGCATTCCCGTCTTCCACATCAGTTTGGCAATGACTGATCTTTGGCTGCATTTGAAATTTTACAATTTTTGTCTACTCACCCAGGACTGGTTTGCATTTTCCTCTTGAAATAGTTCTAGAGAGGCAAAAAGACATTCCATGCACATCGCTATCCGACGGAGGAGGAAATCTAAGCAGCATGAATTTGAAACCAAGTAGCGAAATACACTCTTTTGCAAATGAATTCGGTTTTGCGGGAGACACACCTGGAACCCAGCTGAATCTCTCGTTTATGATGTCTCCAGGCAACTGAACGTGTATTACGTGTATACGTGTATCGCGATATCTTGAATGTCTTGCCAAGTGAAATGTGAGGCGGCCTGGTGTAGCACATTCAGTTGCCTGGAAACATCACAAACGAGAGATTCAACTGGGTTTCAGGTGAGTCTCCCGCAAAACTGAATTCGTTTGCAAATGAGTATATATCGCTAGTTTCGTGTAATTCGGTCTTAAGTAGAACATAAGGTTGACGGAGCCTCGGGGACTGCGCCTACCTGATGAGCCACAAGAAAGGCGAAACCGGTCGTGGACTGTCGAATAATTTTCAGCAACCTCATGAGTATTAAGAGCAAGTACTTTTGGGTGACGTTTGACGATGAGCGTTTGAAGGAAATAAAATGAGGACTTTGAATATATAGTGCACGAAGAAGAAAAGCTGGTTGTGTCGTATCGTCTCCTTCTTTGCTAGTGAAAAAGACTTTTCAGGTGCATCCGAATTTCCGAGAGTGAGTGTCACAAAGCGCTTCCAGGTTCACTCAAACCACCTAAATAACTGACTTTTATTCACGCCTCCTCGACCGACGAACTTCTATGCTATGCCTATCTACTAGTGTTTTGGGGTAACCACAGGAGTAGCGCGGTTTTTTAGGGCATTTTCAGCAGAGCATACTAAAAGCATCAAACTCCTTGGTTCTCTTCGAGGCTCTGGGCCTATTATGTTGGACTCCATCATGTGGAGCACAGGCCATCCAAGATGGGCGTCGTCCAGTTAAATGGAACTTGGATGGAGCGAATATTCAACAATTCACAAAAAATTATGGACAGTCTTTACCCTGGCTTCTCATGAGTGAACTCATTCCCTTGAAGAATTCAACGGTGTTCGCTGGAGTATAGTATAGTATAGTGTGTAGTGGATCCTCACGGGGGATTACATTGGTTGTTCATGCAAGTTTGGTAAGTTGAGCACCATGATTGTCAAATCGCACTTCTTGTTCGTACATTAACAGGATTCTGTTCCTGTCACCTTAGTGCTTTTTTTCTAGCCAGAAGCGCCTGACGAAGCTCTACAGAATAGATGGCAAACAGCATGCGCTTACCGAGCCCCCAACCACGTTTTGATTCCCCCTTCACCCGGCTGCGTTGCATCTCTGTGCTGCTGCTTACGACAACGCCGGTTAGAGCCGGCAGTTCTGTCGCGCCGTCTGACCAGAACATGCTTAATAGTCATAACTAAGCAAGCAGTACAATTGTTTCATCAGGGATTTGGGGTCTTGGAAAGACACCAAGCCAATCCCCAGCTGATAAGTCGTCCAGATTATGACCGGGCGTTAGACTGCTTCATAATCCGTCTCATAAACTCATCCGTGTTGTTTGTTGTTGAACATTTTGTCCCACTTTGAACTGCACCACATTTTCCCGCTCAATTTGTCCGATAGCACGCTGCTCTTTCTGTGCCAATCCTGTATTGTTAACCGCTCAAGGTTCAAACCAGCCGTAAGCTCACCTTTAATTCTGCTCACTATTTACTGTTAATTTATCATAGAACCGCGGTGTACCTATCTGTACTGTCTGTCAACGTTTAATTCAATTTATTGTTTGCTGCCCAAACGCGACTACAGAACAGACGCAGGTGAAGTTCGCAGAATTCGGTTTCACCGTAATTATTACTGACCGTCCGTCGTTGAATCAGACTACACGTTACCCGAGAGATAGGAAACCTAGATCGTGCGTTTAGGCTATTAACCGATTGCTGCTCTTTCTGTGCCAATCCTGTATTGTTAACCGCTCAAGGTTCAAACCAGCCGTAAGCTCACCTTTAATTCTGCTCACTATTTACTGTTAATTTATCATAGAACCGCGGTGTACCTATCTGTACTGTCTGTCAACGTTTAATTCAATTTATTGTTTGCTGCCCAATCGCGGCCACTGAACAGACGCAGGTGAAGTTCGTAGAATTCGGTTTCACCGTAATTATTACTGACCGTCCGTCGTTGAATCAGACTACACGTTACCCGAGAGATAGGAAACCTAGATCGTGCGTTTAGGCTAATTAACCGATTCCTTGCCTGAGCACAAGATCGTACACGTTTACCCTGCATAAATAGCTTGGCAACCACTGAAGACGTCTAAGGGACCATCTTAACCTCTGCCACTCACTGACACAGCTCCGAACGTAAAGAGTATATCCTCAGTTCATACTTCATCGTACTTGGTGCTGGAGACTGTTTGTCACTGTAGTAGCCTAGGAACCTGCTTCGACTTATTAAAAACAGTGGCATCAGAGGGAATCAAGCAGCATTTTTCAGCGGAATTCACACGACTGACAGGTTTTAGAGGCAATTAAGGCAAACGTTGATTATCCAGAGCGCTTGCTGCTGGTAAAATATCGAGTAGGTTGTTACTCAGGCGCCACCCGTTCAAGTCGAATTTGCTTTCCTTACTGCAAATCCATAATTTCCGAAATCTACAGTGATTCCCCCGTGTGAGAAGCCGGTATGGGTTTTTGCCTCTCCTAAAGACAGACTTTCTTTGAGGGTAATGTATGTGACATAAAGATCACCATGGCAATGTGCCGTTGCCATTGCTGTGCTGTACGGTGCCCCATGACAAAATGTCCAGTGCTTTTTATCAAATTTGTCAGTATTGTGCACGTGGTACAACACTTCACCAAAAGCTATAACTGTTCCTTCAAAGTAATTGTTTGATCATTCCATATGCTGGACAGCTCCTGTGCATGTTGTCTATTCATTTCTCGTTGTCTGGATCAAACCTGTCAGAACGCTGACTCACCTCCGAATTTTTCCGAGCACAAGCGATGTCACTGTTTTGAATATTCATCCGGCTGTTGCGAGCATCTACCCACAGAATCCCTCAAAATCCTCCTTAGGGTCATACTAAACGTGATGTTTGCAAGTCAGTTGCCAAACCCGGAGAACACGTCAACAGTCTTCTGGACAAAAACCAATATACTCACCCGAGCTACCAATGTTTTGACAACTTACTGACAACTTTGGGCACTCCACGCTCAAAACAGCCCGTTGACAGCATGTTGACAGGCCTCCACAAGACAACAGCCCCAGTTCCTTCATTAGCACCTGTGGAAATGCGTCCTCTCACGCAACCTATCGACCACCAATAAACTACCCACAAGCTTGAATTATAGCTAGCCAGATTGGTCAGCAGATGGTCAGACTTATAAGTACAGATGCTCACAACCGCATTAGAAAATCTTAGAGAATATCCAATGAGCATAGAGAAGCCTGCTTGAGGACATTAGGATCAGAACTCACGAAGCAACTCAGCGTGGCGATAGAAGGAAAATTTACATCCACCGCTAAAAACAAGAATGCTCATCTAAAAAGCACATTCTCCAGGGCGATTAGGAACCAGGATCACTCAGAGGCCAACTAAGATTAACGTAACAGCACAAAACAGAAGCGAACAAACCGCTTAAATGACGGCGAAGCTTTTACGACAGTACGATATGACGGTCACTTACA
The DNA here is from genome assembly GCF_000715545.1 of Opisthorchis viverrini. Lineage (NCBI taxonomy): Eukaryota > Metazoa > Platyhelminthes > Trematoda > Opisthorchiida > Opisthorchiidae > Opisthorchis > Opisthorchis viverrini. The sequence continues at coordinate 243,422 of NW_008752090.1, read as the reverse complement.
AACCTGCGCAACAGTTTGCGGACATTGTCAAAACCCAAAGGGAAATTATATCCAGTGATGAAGAACAATGTCATATGCGGGATTCAGTACAAGGACTGCGACGAATGATGCAGAGGAAGGAAGCTCTCCTCCAGAATACATGAACACAAGCTAGCTACTAAACGTCACCATCATTTCTCTCTCAGCCCCGTACACACAGATAATCTTCAGATCCTATATAAACGCATGTAGCCAAAAGTAATCACCCAACTGCGTCCCGATGAAGTCTGCTGGTACGATAACGAAACGTTTGCAAGTCAATTGCCAGGCCCGGTGAACACATCAACAGCCACCTGATCAAATACCAGTGTTTTCCATTTTTCCCTACCATGAGTTCACCAGCACAGCACATACAGCCCACTTCGAGAGAAGAAACAAAAGGTTGATTTTGTTCACTGTAATGTAATACAAGACGCGTACTTTATCAAGTGGCAGCAATATCTTTTTACTCTGATATTTAGAACAATCTTGTGGCTCGATTAAATAGGTAAACTGGGTTCCCCACCTTTTAGAAGCTGTGTAAGCTTGTGCTCCATCATCCATGTCGCCGAGTGGTGTTGGGTTTCCCCGTTTTTCGTGGAAGGAAACACTCATTATGGACTCTTATGGGAAGTCAGCCAGTGATGTGATGTTTGCAGAATGATTAATGTGTCCTGATTCGATATCTTGTTGGACACAGAACAAGCAGTGTCATTATGTCACTGCTGGAACAGTCTGCAGACTACGTGACTCAATCGTAGTTTAAGCACAATTTTAGACCTACTGATAGAGTATAAAGCAACAGCCCGAAGAAACTCGAGCTAGAGAGCTAACTGGGAGATTTGAAAATGTGTCGCACTTTGAAGTCTCACTAAGTCTATCGTATAAGACGAAAAATATCTTGTGTAGTTTTTGACATTTTTAGCGATACATATGACCCTCCTTACGAGTGACCGGTTCCAAATGGCGTTCCTCATTCTAACTTCAACTGGATATGTAAGCAACGAAGTAACGTCCTGAGCAGCTCAAAAATAAACATATATGATGATACGCGTGCAGTGGTATCATGTCTCAAACCAAGCCCACCATTCAACACTGTTGTGAACGCCGCGAAGGTACATATGCATTCCGCGGCATAATCGTGAACCAACCACCAAAGCCCCACTAATAATAAATGTCGTAGAATGGTTTGAACAGTAAAGTACTAGAACAGTTGCACTCACCACGAGTACCTGGAGGCATCGAATATCTTCTGGGGCAGATTCACCAAGTGAACTTACCTTATCCATGCGCGACTCATCCATCTCCCTGACTAACTCATATATGTCCCAGTCCGATTGAGAACTTGTGAAGTACACCGCCATTCTGAATATGCAGAGATACAAAAGTCCCTGTGAAGCTAGTGAAACCCGACTGGGGAATCACTGGTAGAAAAAATATTCAAATGCCCAAAGAAAGTATGGCAGAGAGATCTACTGAGTGGGGGGGGGGCATGGCGAAATGGATCGAAAACACCGCTGAAAACTGATTCATTCCGATGACGCCCTGGGTAAGTCCTGCAATTTTATCGATCCTGTTACTCACCACTTTTTGAGTTCGCCTCAGCTCCTTTAACACGTTGTCGTAAATTCTGAATATGATTTCCTATGATAATGGTCACATGCTGGCCCAAAATCGCTCATTTCATCCTCTCATTTTTAGTGTATTGTAGAAAACGTGTGCAGGCAGTCCACTCGTCCTTTCCTTTCCATCCAAACTAAAAGATACTGGCATGCCTGATGATTGATCCCATAGTCGCTTTGCGCTATCGATCCATGTGTTCATCGAACATGTCATTAGGTTTTGTTTGAGTTCTGTGTGCTCAATGTTCAGGAGCTTTTGCTCTTGTAACTAGTTGTGACTCGCGCTCAGTGAATTTCACCGGCTCACACAATTTGCAGTGACGTCAGTGGCATCGAGGGTAGCAGGACCCGTATTTCCAGGTCCGTGATAATAATATGAACAACATAAGCAGGGCGTTCGCATAGCCCTATCTGAGATGCTTGGAGAAAGTGAAACAGCAAATTTTGGATTTTTTCACGAAAAGGGCAATTTGAACGACCACAAAGCAGCTGGCGAAGGAGGTGGGGATAAAGGAGAGGTCACGAAAAGCTGACGACATATTTGGGTGTTCAAATAAAGAGGAAAGTGAGCGTCAAACCCTGAAGGAAATTGACTAAAGGATGTAAGAGAGAGTAACATTGTAAAATTCTGCTACATTAAGTGCATCGGATTTGCAAACACTACACATTTTTCAAGCTTCCGCAGAAATGGCTGTAGAAATGTAGCTGAATCCATGGCCACTTCAATTTCAGGTGGCAGACTAAACCCTCAGACAACCTCCTCTCAACAAAAGATGCATCTATCACTCTTATGAGTAATAGATTGATAGGTGCGCACGCACCCATTGATTGATCTTGTGTTTCATTGGTTTATTGATCCATTTGTCTTATCTATCTTATCATCCGGTTTTGATTGAGTAGTGTTTGCCCAAAGATCGGAATGCTTCTGCTCCTGTGATCACTTGCAAATCGCCTGCCGTAAAGTTCAGACGCAGAACGATACTCACCTACCGTCCAAACAACAGCTCACAGGTACCACAGGAAACTTCTGTACTCCCGCATCTCGATGTTGAAAACGATAATAGCAATGGCTTCTGCGTGTTCCTCCACCTTTAAACTCCGGATCGTGTGCATCCCATCAGTCGCCAATGTTCAGTTGGAATTCCGAGTCTGTGTAGTACAGGAAAGCATGGTTCCCCACAAAGAGCAATAAGCAAGTGAGACCAGATACATATGCGACTAAGGAGTATCGTACATAGTATAAACACACTAAACTTGTAAATGAATACCTGTCGATGCCAGTAGTGAGACCTTCACATAACTTCCACAAGGAGCGAGGCGTTGATATTTCCCAGATGTCAATTTCTCATAAAATAGGGAGAGATTTGATGTACCTTGAATTACGAATTACAGGTAATCGTAACATGAACGAAAGGGCGTAAAAGGAGGCAGGCGAGAACCGCTGGAAGATATCAGTGTTCAGCTCGTTGTGGAAGCCATCCAAGCTGCTCCTTTAGTCGAGTCGGCCGAGGTGTGGTGAAACAGTTGTAAAGTTCAACTGCATAAGCGTGACGAACAGTGAGTTAATGGAGTAAACATATGGTGAGCGAGAGTTCGAGTGCTCAGGTCCTTTCCGAGGTTTGTATTATCGTTCATGCTAGGCACATCTAGATCGCGCATTTTAAAATTTGCCAGATCTCGTGCTATTTTTGTTCGGTGTTCTCAATATCTAGCGATCATTCTTCCTAGTACTGTTATATGGCTTTACACAGAGCTTGTAAATATAGGATGACAATCTTTCTCGTTTACGACCACCTCCTGAATACAACTAACTATTTTGGAGTCCTGTTACAGCGAGGATACTGAGTTTGGTCGGAAAATCGTGAACTGCTTGTTCTAAACTGTCTAAGTCAAATGGGATGCACGTCAAAGGCAGTTGTAAGAGCAAATACCCTAAACTAACCATAGAAAACATTGTGACTTCCGTAGTTTCTCCAGAGAAACAGCGGATTCTGAATATCCGAGGCTCTTGACACTGAAAGATACACTGTTTGCTCGCTACTTCGCCACAGTTACTCATGTCAATAATAGATGAGCACTGGTTCATTGAAGACGCATAATCTGTCAGTGAAAGTTCGAGGCCTGTGAGATTTAAAAATTAACTTGAGAAGTCAAGGTGGTCACTGGTATCACTCTAGGGGGTAGATTCCAAGCGAAAGATGGCAACATGAGTTTGTGTTACAAAATGTTTCATTCGAAGGACTATCTCGTCTGTCTAGACAAGATTCGGTGCTTCGTTTTGAACCTCTTGGTGAACTCCCCCACCACTCGGCGTTGTAAAGTACAAAGTATGACTAAGCTATTATGACTTCAACCCTCATTTTCTAATCCATTTCTGTGATTGAGTAAGAAATTTGGTAAGACCGGGAAACTGATCCGGTCAAGATTCTCCAAAACCAACCCAAAAACTACTTCTGCTGGTAGCATCTCCATTTAAAATGGATTCTACCCTGTTGACAGCCTGGAAGATTCAGTATATGCAATGGGTGCACCACACCGAAGAATTCCAGTAATCACCAGGTTTAATGCAAGAGGGTAATTTTCCATCCGCCAAGAATTTCCTGTTCATCCTCATCCGAAAGCGTAGATCTGATAAAACACCATGAGGTTTTCAAGTTTCAACCCACCGTGAGAAAAGAATTTCACCGCGAACGCCCATAGGAAGATTAAAGCCGATGATACCACTGCCTACTCTAGATCAGCCTCTATTCTTGAGGTGTGTGGGGAAAGTATGCTTATGCAATTACAACACCACTACCAACTGCAAGCTTCACTGCTGGCAAATTTTGGCGTAAATTGTTTGACGAAACCAAAGCCCACTTGCTTTGTCCTTCGTTCACTCGTTTCATCCGTTACCACGTTGGATGTACTTCACAAGGGGAGGTCAGGTTTATTGCTATATGGTCCATTCACCACCACATGAACATTCACGAGCCGGCTAACCCAGCTGACCCGGTAAGGCCGTACACGCGATACACGTGTGTGCGCGCGCGTTTGTTTGCCTGTGACAATCAGCTGGGGGCGTGGTGGACAGGCCAAACCCCAATGCCAGTGCAACAGGCGAGCGGACGGCTGTTTTGTCCAGTTACTTATCGATTTTCAATACCGCCAAGACTAAAGTTGGTACATGCAAGCGAATGACGTCGCGAATCGAGTTGAAACATTGTATCCCTCATATATACACTTTGGTTAACATGGTAATGCGCGCACTAATCACGAGAAAACTGTTTTCCGATAATCCGATAAATACAGTAGTTTTTGTAACGATGTCTGTAAGGTAGATGAAATCACCGCGACAGCCAGCTACATTAAGTGGTGTGTGGTTTCACCAGCCAGTCAGCTAGCTCACCATGACCCGGAGGAGAGGCCTAATTGTTCTTATGTCCTCCTTATTTTATTCTTTTGTGGTTCATCTTTGTGTTGACATTCATCCTGGGTACCTACACGCATCGCACTGAAGAAACCGCCCCCGCGTTATCATTGAGTGTAAAAGTATCCACACACAAATAACTGAAACTAAAACTGTCGTGAACTTGAGTTTAAACGTATCAACGTACCAGGAGCAGATGAGAGAGGAAATCATGATTTTTTATATTTCCGACATCACTCGTCGTAGCATAACCGTTGCAGGATAATCTCACCGATTCATCAAGCAATCCGTTGGTTTAAAAATTATTGAAAACGTAGACCAAATACAGGCAAGCCATTAGCCTCACTTCTCATTTCAAAATTTCAAATTATTCCACAGGTATTCTGTACCCAAATTATATTGATTTGCTTCTAATACGTTTCCTCACCAGCGAAATACACTCATTTGCAAACTAATTTGGTTTTTCGAGAGACTCACCTGGAACCCAACCGAACTTCTCGTTTGTGATGTTTTCAGTCAACTATATGTGCTGCACCAGGCCGCCTCATGTTCCAGTCACTACGATATTCGAGATATCGCGATACATGTATATGGTCGTGGGGTGTCGACGAATTTTCAGCAACCTTATGAGTAGTGCATTACAAATATACGTTTCCTCACTGTTTGAATGAACGGGAACAGTAATCACATGGCAGTTACACGGTATCTGATCTTCTACTTTGGTTCGGGCTATAAAATTCTGTGTATTCTTAACCAGGGCGAAGCAACTGTCTATCTTTTCACGTAAGTCTACAAGCTCATGAGTAATGAACATTTCGGGTTTTGCTGTGTGGAGCCACAAGACAAGGTTATCCATGGGACTTTACATGCGCTCACTCATCCGAGACCATTAAACATATCCGTTTCGCCGCGACGAGAAGGTATAGATACTGGTGCGTCAACGACTCATCTCACCGGGTCATTGCACGCGCAAATGGCTGCACATCAGGCATAAACCAACATGAAATGCTCATGAACCAAGACAAAGGCTGGGGCGAGATTTTGACAGTTCGTTTTTATCTCTTCACCCTTAATGCTCAAAATATTCAGTTTTACATCAGAATGAGGAATGAATAGCAATAAAACTATGGGACTGAGCCAGGTCCGGTTCTTATGTCCAAGGCAAACCGACAGCTTATATTCGGGTTTTTTTGTGTACACAAGCTGGATCAGCATGGCCTCGTTGAAAGCTAACAATTTCCAGTTGATGTTGCGGGGCAAAGTTCTGAACGCTGTACTGGGATCAACTCTGTGTCCAGTGGATAGAATGTGTTGGACGGTAGATGAGGTAAGTTTTCGGGTCTCAGCTTTCAGGCCATAAGTCGATCGATTAGTCACTTGATTGAAATGATGTAGCGAATAGACCCCAGAGGTCTTTGCCGTATAGCTGAGTTATTGACTCATATTGTCGTTGACGCTAACTATTGCTACCAACTATGGAATAGGATTAACTCGAATAGTATTTATCAGTCGTGCTGACCCATAGGTTGTCAGTTAGTTGTTTCACGTGCTGGTGGTTGCGGTTGTAGAATGCATACCCACTTCACTCCCATTTGAACAAAAGTCTTCCTGTCCTGACGCAATCATTCTGATGAGTCCACACCACAGGGAGAAAGCACTGGACACGAGTTTCGCTCTTATTAGAGCTCATCAACAGGGTACATCCAACGGGCGTGTCGGGGTTTGAATTGTGATATGCAAGGTAAGCGTGTTACCATCACTCCACCAGCGCACACTGGATTCATCCGAATTTTCACGTCTGAACATGTGAACATGTTCGTGCTTGAGTGGTGTGAGCGGAACACCCGACGCAATTAGCTGTTTGACCAAGAAAAAAATTGATTAAACTAAGCTAAATAAGTATTCGATTAAGGGGCCCTTTGGAGGTAGCATATCGTTACTCCAATGCTAGGAGTGCCTTCACAAACACAGACACGCCATTGTAAGCTCACAACTGTGACGATTCTGGCGGCCTAGACAGCGTACAGCTGAAGACTTAACGTCATAGATGACTAAAGAGGAAGAATGACCAAAACAACAGCGCAAACGAAGTGACTCGATCGGGTCTTTATGACGTCAAATTACAGTGATTTTACACCGAATGCCCGTTCATCACAATGAGACTCAAATAAATTCTACTGGCGTATAAATTAACATATATTAAGATGGACAAGTTGACAAGCAGTTCCAACACAACTCTCACAATCGACCGCAAAGCTCGATTTATTGTAAGTGAATCCAGGTACCAAAGTATAAATTCAATTAGCTATCCCCCAGCTGCTCGCTTCTGAACTCTCAGTACAACTGATGATCTGATGTCTTTGAATACGGCCTTCATGATGACCTCAAATGTGGCAGAGTGAGGCGAAAGCTCTTAAAAAGTAGAAATTTGACCACCGAAATTCAGGGGTCTCATCAGTACTTCATCGCCGAGATTTCCGATAACCAGTCAACTTTTTGTGGTACCTTCTGACCATATCCAACTTACAGGCGCTGTTAGGTGTACCGCCGGTTAATACGGAGGATCTCACTTTTAGACAGGAGTCCAGTTCGGCTCCGAACATCATCTACGTCATAGAAATAGCTATTGATTAAAAAGAGCGGGTAAGAGTTTTCCTGAATACTACCACACTATCCATTCTAAACTGCAAGCATAGCTGTTGCAAGATTTCTCGGTTAGGCGGTATCTTACACCACAGGACTTACTTCAACGTTCAACGTAGGTACGGAAGCGGCTCTTTACTCAAAGAGAGTAATTTGTCCTACACCACCTCTCTTGCGTCCTTTCGACCAATTCAGGTATTCTTCGCATGGACACAAATGCATTAAAAATCAAAATACTTGAAAGCAACAGAAGTCTATGTAATTATCAGTTGCACTCGAGTTACCCTGATGGAGTTCAGTCGATACGGACACCGCCATCCATATGAATTCCCCTCCATTCAGTCATTTGCTACAAAGGGTAGTGTTTCAGTATGAAACCCAATAATTCGAATCGTTTCCAAACTACTAGACAAAGTAGACTTTTCATAGCACTGAGCTCAGATGACCTTGAATGAACCAAAGTAACCCGTCGTTCTGTGACAGAAGTGACACGTAAATTGACCGCTTTGCTTCAGCTTAGTGTATGCGACCGAAAACGTGCAGACTTATCTGAATTGAGACTGTTACCAGCTGACCAGTACAACAATGGCCGTAGAGTAAAGCTTGTTTGTCAACTTGCCGTTCAAGGGTGAGACCGCAACTGGGATACTAATACGAAAGCTTGATAGTGTGACTATGGCATCTTTCACGCTGCCTGGGTGGAGTTTTTTTTATAAAAAAGTCGTCCAATGCTTCCGTTGAACAACAAGGACAACCTATTGGTGTCGACCTCAGCCGTGGTTGCTTACTCTTTTATCTGCGTCTGCGAAACTACCTACGTCGGCCGTACGACCGTCAGTTGGCCAATCGTATCTGTGATCTCTGACCAGAGCGCTAGCCTGGCAAAAGTACAGTACCAGTTGTAAGCGCTATGATTGCCCACCTAATCGGCACATGTCATAGAGCTGATAAGAACACTGTTTTTAAGGTTATGTATAGAGTGCCTCAACACTTGTCCAATTTCGTACGCATGTGCATTCTGAAAGCAGCTAAATCTAATTGTATTAGCCCATGAGCAAGACAGGGCCAGCCAGAACTCCTCGGCTAAACCGGCCACAAGTGCAGGACCCAGACCACAGTACTTGGAACATGACAGCAGTGTTCATGCACTCAGGTACACAGGCACTTAAATGAAACCAGTTAACTTTTCACGGACGAATGCGTAAAAAGTTGATTAAAGCTCTTTGACAGCCCACGACCGGTTTCACCCTTCCTGAGGCCCATCAGGTAGGTACATTCCCAGCGAGTTTCCGTCAACCTGATATTCTACTTGAACCCAAATTTCACAGGTTTCGAATTACGTATTCATCTGCTTACCAGTGTGGTTTTGACTGGGGACCCAGATGAAGCCCAGCTGAATCTCTTGATTGCCGGGTACTCAGGGACTGCGCCCATCTGATGAGCCTCGAGAAGGGCGAAACAGGTTGTGGGCTGTCGAAGAGCTTTCAGTAACCTCAGGAGTAATATGTTACGTCTACAAAATGTTTTGCGACATCTTGAATACCGTACCAGGTGAAGTATGGGACAGTCTCATGCGGCACATTAATTTGCTTCAGGATATCATAAACGAGATGCTGAACTTGGTTCCGGGTGAGCATCCCGTCAAAACCAAATTGATGTGCAGAGGAGTGTATCAGCCTAATTGACCAATCTAAAACTAATTGACTTTCCCTTTCTCCTTCTTACTTTGTACTAGTCTGATTTGTCTCTTTGTATTTCCTATCTAAAAAGTATTTGTGCTGCCCCAATGATGGCAATCCCAAAACGGTCGTTAGACTATTATGTGTAGCTGTCTATATATATATATATAT
>NW_008752090.1:196964-222753 GCF_000715545.1 Opisthorchis viverrini | reverse complement strand
TCTGGTTTGGTTAGTTCAGATGATCACGGCCTGCATTGTAATGGGATCCTGACAGGAAACGGATAGAGACCTGTAAGAAAAACAGAGGGAGTACCTTACAGATGATCACGGCCTGCATTGTAATGGGATCCTGACAGGAAACGGATAGAGACCTGTAAGAAAAACAGAGTTTACGGAGTACCTTATAGTGCGTACTGTGCTGACGCATTCAACCATACGTAAATTTGTCCTCATTAGGGACCGGAAACCCAAATGAACTGGATAAGTTTAGTCCTGAATGAGACAACCGCCCCCTTCCATTATGAACAGCTTGGTAGCCGGGCTTCCGTGGCCGAAGCAAACAAAGAAGATATTCGGCCTTCCACTTTCTTTATGTTGGATTTTTCATTGGTTTATTATTTATAAGCTTGCCCTGTAGCCAACAAAGTAAGGATTGTATTTTGGATGGATTCGCCATTATTGCGGTATGCTCTCAGGGGCGGAAACTGGTGATTTTACTCATTCTAGGATTTGCTTAGATTCAAAGTCTCCAACAGACAAACTAAAATGATAGCGCTGATCATCTGACCGTCAAAATCGTGATTTTCTCCTCCAAAATACTTGAATGTGTTCTTTCTGGTTGACGTCGAGTGTTAACGGATGTATGCCAAAAGGGCACACTGGTGGGAAAGACAACAATCATCGCCTCATTATTCCACTGAAGGCGAAACCATCTGACAGAATGATGATTCCATGAAACGTCAGAGAAATAAGAGTTATCGGTACAAGTTGCTGAACAAAGATAGAAGCAGACAGGTGGGACTGTACATAAACGCTTACGTCACAAGTTGACCGTTAATTGGGAATCATGATCTACACTTGATGAACACTAATAACTGATGCAGGTTCATGGTATCATGAGGGAAAAAGAATGATAGTCAAGTAACAAACGGTTTGGCTTTTACTAATTCCGGAAACAATTGGAACCTAGCGAAAGTCGTCTCGGGAAGGCTTGTAAATCATCTCTGAAAGTGATGATTCATGATTCTTTCCGTTGTTGTTCTGTTTCATCGTTTCAAAAATCTGCTAGATTTATCGGTTAAATTAGATATAAGTAATGACTGAAAACACTGTGTGATATGATAAATAGCCTGGTGTAACAGAGGCGGTAACCAACCGAACTACTGCGCCTGGTTCATTTAAGGTTAACTTATCTACAGCCAACTGCTGACGTGCCAACTTGCTGCGAAAACCACAAGAAGAAACTCTCGACCAAATGACTCATCGCGTAATGGACTGACCAGAACGTCCTCCTTAGGGTGAAGATGGTCTAGAATATCGGCAGCTTTCAGAACGCCTACCAATATCGTACCCCGTAGTTTTCGAGTTATCCATGTTTTCCAACATTGCCAGATCTGGTTGTGAATAGCTCAGTGACGAATTACCTTCGGGCAGAATCGTCTGGCGGAAATCGTCACACCGTGAGTTGGACCAGCCACAAACCGAGTCACGACAGAATGAACCACATTAGCTAAGTCCGCCATGTCCTCACCTAAATTACATGATATCTCTAGAAACAAACCTCTCCCTTAGACTATTATTCCAGTGATCACTCCACGGAATAAGACTAACTTTGCATGCCTTCGTCCACTCCATGCAATCGCTCTGGTCGAGCTAACTGTCTACAACGGTCAACGCCATCGTGATAAGTACCATGCCTCTGTATATGTGCATAAGCCATTCGAACGCGTCTCGTCATTTTAGTCAGGTAACGAATCGACCGACCAGTGACATGCAAGCGGACACTCACTGATCGTTAAACATCCTATCCGCTCTGCTGGACAGAGGGAACTGACCCCAATACAGGGTTCAGAATTTTTTATCCAGCAATGTCAATTTGAGATTGTTGGCTTCGAATGAGGCAGCGGGCATGATTCAACACCGCTGCGTAACACAAACCACCAGAGTGACTAAGACTTGACAATCAAGCCAGATTGGCACCGTTCTACTGTTTACATTGCTATGTATCTCTAGTTATGATGTAAAAATGATTACTTTTAGCATTGCGACCGAAGAAATAAAAATGGAATACCGATATCTTTCAGTCTTTATATTCTTAATATATTCATTTCTGCGTAGGTTAGTATTAAAATTTTGCTACTTTTAACCTTTCCTTAGGAATTCTTAAAACAATACTGTAATGTACAAGTTGTTAACAATTGTGAAGGTAACGCATACCATTTGAAATAGGCGAAGAGAGGAAAAAAGATGGCGATTCAAGTCTATGGTTCAAGACAAAATCTAGCTACCGTAAAAGGAAAAACCTCTTAGGCCGAAACGTGGTTTTCACGGGTGCGTTCCATCTGTGACAAAGCGCCGAGAACATGAATGAATAGGCATCTTGTAGAAGGGAATAAGCACTGTTAGTTTGCGGGAAATTCATCCAAAATTATCACTTCGTTATCGGACCAAGAAAAGGCGACTTACCAACGAAATCGGCTGCTGAAAAAATGAACCTGTACCAGCAATGATGCGTCGAGATGTCACTGAAATTTGATGTATGCAGTTATGGAAGTCAGTATAAAACACACGATGTGAAAAGGTCAACTAGAGCGACTTGTCACTCGGGAAAACGCTTACGACCATGTGAGACACTTTTCACGGAATCCCCTAAGACTCTGGTCTAATCATCGCAATTTTTCACTCAGACTACAGAACAGTCAGAACAGTTTTGCAATAAAACATGCTATGCTATTTTTTTGCACCCTCTTTTTCTCTCCTTCACCATTTAATTTGTAAATGTAGTGCAATCTTACACCTGTAAACAGTCTATCCGTCCCAGGATAACACCCGTGTCGTTTTCCGGACGAACACATTTGGCCGTGGTCATTCATGTGCTCAGGTGATATTCCATTATTCTCTCTCCAGTCAAGCACGGGTACAATTGTTCGATTTAAGAAGATTTCAGTCTTTCTAAACTTTTCCATTTTTTCCTTTATAGTTTATTCAAGTTTTTTTAAATGGGTATTTCCATGCACCATTTCAGACCCCTCCAGCCTTCGTATCCCGTCCCAGAAGCCATTTGCGATTTTCTGAATCCCTGTGACGCTGTGACTTCACCTTGACAGTGCATGCCTCATCATTTTCTACCCATATGGACGTTCAGCTGTTTCTTTCCGGGATCCCACAATGGACCCTATCTTAACGCTACTGTCACCGTGCACCAGATAGAACATTCATTAGACTAACAAAAGAGACCAGTTTTATTCACCTGCCTGAAGAGTCGGTTGTCCTCCGATGGGACTACCTTAGCGGCAGAACAAAAGTGGTCTCTTCCGAATACTAGTTTACAACGGTTTTTCCGTCCCCACAAAGACCAGCCCCCAGAATAGGCCACTGTTCTTTGGACCTTTGAAGAAAACCCTTTTGACCGGTTCCTTCGAGTGGCTCTCCAGAGGGGAGGCAGTTGTTTTAAGCTTTGTCTCAAAGATCCATCTAACTTGTTCTGTGCTGAGAGTAGCCTATCCAGAGAAGTAACACCTTTATTTTCAAAGATCAGCTTCATTCCAGTCCATTCTACCTTCAAGAAAATATCAGTTTGTTTTGCTTTCCTCAGAGGACAGAGTGCAATCTCTGTAAGATTCTTTCCAGAATTGAAGAAAACTGTTGACCGACTGGTCTTCTGAAAAACTGTAGCAAAAAGCGTGGAGCTCGAAGACCGATTTGCTCGTGATTGCAGTCCAGAAGTTTTGCACCTACCTCCCGTGAAAGCGGAGATTTTCTGGTTACACCTAAAAGCAACATCATCAATACAGCCTATGGAGACCTAAGTCGGACCACAGCTTGATGTCGCGTAATGTGATTGGGCAGGCTTAGCACACTCTTAGATGGTGTCATTACTAGTTGTGTCAGTGAGCAGGAATTCATTTCCGCAAACATGGGGCATTCAAAACTGGTAACGGTCCCGCAGTGACAATGGGTACTGCTTGTGTTGTTGACTGAATAGGCAACCAAGCTTGAACTACATCTCACCGGATGCCGAAACATTCAACAAGATTTGAAGCCTGATCATCCACCTTGCTTCTGTCTAGACTCAGTCAGGAATTGGCTGGATAGTTCCAGCCCTCCAAGCCACAAAGCTTTCTCTGAGTAACTTTACTTAAGCTATCTTGAAGCCATATACCGGCACGAAAATTCTTCATGATGGAAATATTCATGCAAACGTATATTCAATACAGCAGCAAAGTTTCGGTGGACGAAAAAGGATTTGACTGAACTCAGAAGCAACTCAATGGTACCCTTCACGGCAATGTGTGTGAATCAACAGTCCCATCAAGTTGCCTGACAATAATTTTTGTAAATTACAACAATGATCTTGTCCATAGCATGGTTTCTGTTTTTATTCCTAGAATACCGCAGTTGCCTAACCATTGCTGTGGTTTCAACGTACTACCGAATGAAAGTCGCTTTACCCAAGCTAACTCATTCCCTCGGATCAGACAACGGCTGAATAAAACCTTTTTGTTGAACTTTCCGTTTAAATGCAGCTGTCGATGTGAATCGCACCAATACAGGACTATTTATGGTATAGTCTATTTAGCTGAGTTACCCTGGCCCTTCGATTTATGCACTTACGACACCTGTTTCCCAGAATATGATTCATGGGCCATAAGAAACCTAATTATTCTTAGCTCTTCCGAAGAAAACGCTTTTTTGCCTTAGATGTGACATTTTCTGTGGAGTCATGGCAAAGTTCGTTGTTGTGGCGACTTTCTCCAAAAATATTCTAATTAACGAAAAGCTCTGTCAACAGAATTTCAATGGTACCACCGGATCTGTAAACCCAAACTGTTGCAATGATGTTCGTTAGTCAAGAGAATGTAGGTAGCTCGGGTAGCGTAGATGGACGTTGTTGGCTTGTTCGCTGAGCTAGACGATTCAATTGCAAACATCTCATCGTCAACGTAGGTCGTATCACTAGTGCATTTTTGAGGAACAAAGTGGAACATAGCGGCGCGTCAGTGATTTTGCTTTGAGCAGTGATGATCCACTCCGTCCCCCAGCAACACACTGACGATATCACCTCGATTGGTGATGAAACATTTGTAGTCAGATTGCCCTGGTCAGCGAGCAAACCGACTACTATGAAGATCATCCTCTAAACTAATATGTGGTATAATTTGATATACCGGATTTGGTCGGAGGATTCTGGTCGGGAAGCAATATGAGAAGCTTTGTTTGAGATATAATTGTCTTCCAAACCTGAAGTTTTCCGTAGCTTCAGAACTGCTGGTGGCGTAGATGACAGTAGGTGAATTCTTTGTGGATTTAGAGTGGAGTGTAAGGATGCTGTAGGAACGCTGGGCATGGACTACGCACCCTATCGTCTGCTGTATGGTCGATTCTACTGAACAGGAGTACAATGGATTCCTGAAGGGGATGACATATTCTGGCATAAGAGACATTATGATTTATTGCCCAGTGTTTCCGTTTGATTGCACTCGGTATCAGCAGCAACAAACCTTGCAATAAGATGCATAAGATCAGCGCACAAACAGCGGTCATTTATGGATATGAAACGCACAACTGGAAGTAAATGATTCACTTCTGTTTCATTCAGAAATCTGTTTATCCTCAGAAATTCTTTTCAGTGTATTAAAGTATGGTGTCCATAGGTCTCACTGTTTGGTCTACCCGACCAATTTTCGTGAAAGATTTCATTCATCAAGAAGTGTCACTGAACCAGTACCAATAGATCAGCCATTTATTGCGGTATGCTTGTCCAGGTATGGTGCCTTTATTTGAATTGGTTGACTAGCTGGTGTTTGTCATTTCAAACATTGCTTATACAATTCCCGGAAAATCTATCTCGCTCATGTACCGTCTTCTTCTCTCTAACTCCCGGAAATCAAGTTGACTATTCATCTTGGTATTTAACAACGTTTGGAGTGTTTCATTCACAAGTAGCTCCGCGCACCGATTTCTTCCCTAAGTATTTTACTGACCGAAACCCAAGTCTCTGTTTTACCTCACATTTCCTATTTTGTCTTATCCCACTTTATGCCATCTTTGGCCCGGTAGTTTTCAAGGCCGGTACTTGTTTTCGCATTCATTCTTTTCAGGGAGCTGGGCGACAGATTACGTCAGCTGTCGTACCTCAAATTAATAAACCGTTTGGTTGAACAAGTACAGTAATCCCTTCCAACAATGGTCACTCACGTAGAGGCTAACGTCACGTAGGCTAACCGGCCTCAGTTCATGAGGCGATCTCCCTTTTAGTGAAGTACCTCCAAGCGACATGCCTGGCAAGTCAAAATGAACCCACCCAAAGTTTCATAGTAATGCAATTAAACACTGAGGCTAATCCAATAATATTTTGACCTCCCGTACACCGTACAGACCGTATAAAGACTACATTTGTCGTCCACGAACACTGTCACCGTCGTGAAAACTAGGATAGCTCTATCAATAAGCCAGTGCTTTATTTGAAGTACACTAAAGAGTTTCGTTTTTGGGTGCATGCTTGCGTACGATCCATTTGTAAACATTTTCATTTGCTCAAACATCACGTTTCACGAGACATTCGTACATATGTATCGTGCTAGTATGATACTAACATACTATCGTTTAATTGCAGTGGTTTATAGCAGGTTATTTGCTGTAACGCTGTCGATACTTGCTCCTTCTTCGGGGAAGATTAGCCATTATTAGATGGTACAAGGGATTAAGCCCATCTCTTCTAATCGGACGGCTGGTCTATACCATCTGTATTAGTACCAATTGTATTAGTTGTGTGCCAATGTAGGAATACCAAGCTATATGACCCCTTAATCACTTAGGCTAAACATTTTCGTCCTTGAACCTTTGTTCACATACGCAACTTGTGTTGTGTGCACGGATTTTGCATCCTGCTCTTTGTTGGGGAGATGGGGTAATCCGCCATAGGAACATTGAAACTGTTCAACCAATGGAAGAACCGTTCTTACTAAGAGGCTTCTGTATTTCGAAGGTTGGTTGTTGTTGTTGTTCGTCTCGCTAAACAACTGCTGTCATGAATGAACATAGGTTAACCATGCTACAATAGGGATTGTGATGCAAACCGGTTCACAGAATCACTTCATGATTAGTTAAATTTCTCTGTCATGAGAAAATTAAAATTTCCCACTTTTAAGGGAATCTTTTCACGGATCCAAGTAACAATGGTCCTCTTGGCGAAAACCTAAGGTCACATATACAGAAGCCTGAGTGTCTGCCCGATAAGTAGCCAGCATGTACAGTGGCACTCTGTAGATGAGGCCGCCCTAACAGTCTATTAGACGCCCTCATGCCCCCTAGGACTGGATGCGCGACCGCCTAATTTAAACAAACATTTGGCGTGCTAGCGGGTGCACCACACAAGTGGTGAATGATTCACCCTCCAGTTTGTCCGTATTCCCAGCCTTGGTGGCTAACCCTGAGCCCCGATGACTCACACCACTATTTTCCGAAAACGAAACGGAGGTGGACTTCAACGATACTCCACCTGGTAAGTGCATATCAACCAATATTCATGACTCACATGCATCCGGAATCGAGTTTCTCGGTAAGATTGTACTGTGCTGAGCGTCTGTATATACATGGTGTGCGCAGGAGGAGAGCGATGCGTCAGACGATGCTGAGGTTACTTTAGACCAGAGTAGTCAGGACGTGTGCGCCACCTTCGTCCATGGAGCTCGACTGTAGCCATGCTTAAGACGAGGTGAAAAACAGTTAAAACATTTAATCTTGGTAATTGATCAGATGGCTGTTGATCTGTTCGCCGAGCTTGGCAATTGATTTGCAAACGTTTCGTCACCATTCGAGGAGACATCTTCAGTGCGCTGTTGGTTGCTTAGTTACAACCTTCGGGCTTTGCTTGTCTCCGTTTGCAGTTATGTTTATCTTCTGAATATGTATTATAAGGTTAGGGGTTTAGGCTCTACAAGTTGAGCACAAGTCTTCTGGATATCACAGAGGCAGATTTATCGAGGCCCAGAAATTAGTCCATTTAGGTCATCCCGTTCCAGAGGAATCACCTCTCATGATCTCATACATCGATGGAACATGTTTTTTCTCCCCTCGAGGGCTGTCTGTTAGCTATAGCACAGACGTACTTCTGCAGAGAGATAACTCTCAGTAAATACAAGATCTCTCCAAAGAGCGCCTCAGGTTTGCACTTTGAATCGCCTTTTTTCTCGAGAGTATGCACCTTTTGGCTGAATTTTTCAAGTAGTCCCCTCAGAGTGAAGGCCTAATATGTTGTCACCAAATGTTAGTATTTATTGACCTCATTCATTATAGGAAAGACTTGGCTATTTTGTAACTGTTGGAATCCCAGTTGGCGCACTTGCTTAAAGCCCATTATCACATGCTGACATTTGGCACCGGTCTCTAACATAATAAGAGGGTTAAACTAGATTTTTGCTTGCGTTGCTACCCCCTAGTAAGAGCTTGGTTGATCATTTTCCGTGAATGAAGCCTAAGCGTGAGGTTGATTATCTGTGTCATATTGTGATTCCCACACTAGAATGTGCTGTCTTTGACCAAGAAACAGCCATCAAGACATTTTGAATTACCAACAAAGTGCAAGGCAGTCCACATCTTCGTATTTACTGCACACTGTTCGCCAAAAACTGTCCACATGACGTCAGTCCCTGTAATGCCCATGAAGGTGGATGTGGGTATTTGAGCTGATGTCTGACGAGGTACGGTGATCACATGCTCTACTGAAAGCATGCGATTAATTGTTCATGTAGGATAATGTGGAATTTCGAAGGTCCCCTGATACACATCAAGGTGGGTTCAACCCAGCATCTTTCGAGGAAAATAACGGGGCTTCATTGCCGACCGGTTGATCCACCTACGGCAGAGCTTTTGCACTTAACAAACCATGGCCGATTAGGTAGAGCCTTGTAAGCTCATTTAGGAACCCAGATCACATCTGCCAGGCGTCTGATTTCCAGCTATGTGACTGATGGTAGTTTTCGAAAATGAATTGAATGGTGCTGCCGGGTCTGTTTTGATAAATCATGCTGTCCTGGCAACTAAATTCGCCAGACGGTAGTGGCTGACTGGATAAGCAGATATTAAACAATCCATCGAAAAATCACGAACAACTTCAGACTGGAAGGCCGTTTCCGTGCGCCAGACCTGTCGGTGTGTCTATCTCTGATTATCAGGCAATGCCGTCATGTAGAGTACTATGTTCAGGCACTAAAACCCGAAAAGAGGTTTACTAACTAGCCCTATCTCGTCAAATTCCCCTAAATGAGCATACATCCCAGATACAGCAAAATATTCATGCAAAATAAACTGCTTATGACAGCACGGAGAGCTCAAAAAGGTTATAAGCAACTGTTGTAAACCAACCAAACTGCTGAATGAAGCTTCGACCCGAACCCCGCCATCTAGACGTAAAACTACGGTTAAAATCAATTAGTGGTAAAAAACATGACGATATTAGCAGAGTTTCTTACAACTCGAAGTGTTGACCACCGTGTCCTTCTTTGAGGGAAAAGTGATCGGACTAAGATCACCCACGACGATTGAAACGTCGAATTTTAGAAGCCTTGCAGTTATCATTGTTTACTCCCACCACTGACAAGCGTACAGAGGTGTCACACGGAATACGGTGCGTATACTATAAAATGAGCTCCTTTGAACATACCATGTGGAATGCTGAGGAAATGAAAGTCATAAACCTATAATTTAGCTGCGTTAGCTTTGCACTACATATGGGGTTAAAACCACTCTTTCGAGTCTTGACACGAAAAACCACTAGTGATGAAAACATCTCTAACGCGGCGAATTTCCTATTGGTTTTTTGGACTGATCACCGCAGATGAAAATGAATCGGCTGTTCTGCTTGACGAAAAATGCCAAAATTGTTCTAAAGCACGGAAAGTATACATAATCATTCGAGTAAAAGCGGAGCATCAAGCCATACAACTGATTGTGGAAACAATCTCATCGCCTACTCTGATAAAATCAACTCATCATGGACTGGATAGCACAAAAATGTGGAAAATGGTATGAAAGGTCAAGACAAAATACAGAGAGATGTCTGATTTTTAGAGGTTTCTTGCGAGCAGCGAAATTCCACAAACTGCAGTCCTACTGCACTTTTCGCAAGCACTTCGTCTGTGCATTGATGAAGCAATTATTGTTCTGTTACATTTTCACCAGAGATCGTGGTCATGTGTACAACTATTGGCAAGTTGTTTGATAAGTCGTGAACTGCTTACAGCTGACGTCAACACCGATCGCGGCAATGCCGAGTTATGGGGAGTTAATTTCAGCCCGAACTCCGTTGCGGCTTCTCTCATTCCTCAACCGTAAGCTATGAGACAGACAGGAACTGGTCAAATAGTCACGTGTTGACGTTTTAGCTTTTACTGGAATGTCCAATCATCAACTGCAGTACTACGTGTTCTGACAAAAAAGCAGGCACAAAGACATGGAGGCAGTCTATACATGTATTTGGACTGTTCGTCGGTCAAATATGTTAGACTTGTGCTAGATTTATTCCATTTATTCGATATAAAGGCAATGAGCCGGCTGCACAACTTCAAGGGTATATGCTGTTGGCTATTGTGCCAACAAACAACTCGGCCATTGGCTGTGAGCAACTCCAGTGGCGTACAATTAGGACAAATATATCCATTTATTTGTTTTCTTGTCATGGAACCGAAAATGTTTCTTTTTGTTCAGGAAAAATTATTCCCTGCCATTCTCAGGAACATTTGTACACTGAAATGGTCATTCCACAAAACGTGAATAGAGGGACGCTTCTTGTTAAGCCAGCGGACATAATGCAGTCTAATGAATAACGTTGATTCACTTGATGACGATCGCAGTTCGTTACTAGTACTATACCGTGTTATATCTATATCTGCTGATTCGTCAATCTGTTGTATCTGATTGCTGACCTGCTCCAATGCCTGGTGTCGGAGAAAAGACTCACAGAAGGGAACACAACAGCTGTTTTCCGAACAAGCGAGTGCGTGAGAGTGCGGAAATACAACGGCCTCAAGCTATTCATTGGAGATACACTGTCTGGACTTGGTCCAATGCTGACGCACGCAGTCTGGCTTTGGTACGAGGCTATGACGCACTGCCTGGTCAGCATCTAGCCGTACTAAGGATCACAGTAGATTTCCGGCATTCAGTGTTTGTTTTCAGGAATCTGACCTTCCTGATATACTGCAACACAGTGGATAGACTAATGTCATTGGTGTGCAGCTTGAATGCATCCAGTGTTGTGCGTATTCTACTGGGTCGCTTTTTCAACCCATGGTAAAGTTGAAAAAATTGTTGTCCTCATATATCCGGCTGATCGTTGTGTTTGACTCACCATCCAAGTGTGGTTAGCCGGACAATTACATTATTTTACTTTTTTTACCTGCCGGTACGTGCCTCCAGCAGTTGATATCTGAGGATTACCGAAATTTTCAAACAGCTTCTTCAGGGGCTAAATATGTCATGTGCAAGTGCCCTTACATTGAACGCACCTTTTTTCACAATGAAAGACAAGAGTTGGTAGGATAACCGCCTCATCAGCTGATCGATGCGTTAGCCTCTGTGGACTGAACGTAAGACGGCGATAGAAGCAACCGATACGGTTGCTGAAAACTCTTCGAAGAAGACCACCATAACCAAAGATTCACCTGGATCCATACGAATCTCCCGTCAAAGCCGAATTCATATGCAAACGAGAGTAGTTGGCGTAAGACGGGACCTGGATATGGTGATGCCGCTGCAACTAGGCTCCAGCAAACCAATTATTCATCCCAAGGTTGGTCGGCGGCTTTCATATATTCTCCCCCATGGCCCAATCGCGACAGAAAGCTGCTTCACACAGAGCACAACCGATTGAGCTGAAACGTGGAGTGCAGTGTAAAGCTGGATTTTTAGTCATGATGACACAAGTACCCAAATTAGGGCAGGAAAAAGTTACAAAGTACCAGAGAACCGGGAACACTTCAAGGGTTTTAGTGTTAAGTACCACCATATGGCTTAGCTGAGAACATATCTAACAGAGGACTTTTCGAGGGTCCTCTCGAGACCCTTATGAAAGACAAGCACTAGTCGGAGACTAACGCTACTTTGATTTGGATCAGCGAAAAGCTGATGGCTAAAACGTTCAGCTCAAAATAATTGTCTAAAACTTTCTCCGGAATCGGCAAAAATCAAATGGGGAGTACATAAAGTAACACTAATTCAACATGTTAAGATACCGGTCACGTGCAAACACTAGTTAGTCTGGCTCCGAAGAAAAAGACGCGTCGATACTCAAAGGAGTGACAGCCTAAATGGAGTTATGCGATCAACTAACGTCCCATCCTAGTTTAAATCACGTTTCTTCTGAATTCTGCGTTTTTGTCACCAGAGCAAACTGTACTGAAAGCGGTCGTCTGAAAACGTGCCTACTTTTTAAAACTGGATATCAGCAATTCCCTTAACCTTCACACTCACCGACGTGCCGATATCAGGTAGATTCTTGGTTTGTATTTCTGGGAAGATTTTCGTAGGGTGTTGTTTCCGTCTGGTTGAACAACTGAATCAAGCACGCGCAAGCCCTGCATTCAATTGATTGTTGTTGCCAGTGAAGAACACTGAAGAATGTTTACTGCTTCAGAGCCAAACTAACTAGGTGGCTATGCTAAATCCATAGGAGTGTGACCTACGGTGTGTAGACCAGAGGGTGAGGTCAACAGCCACATCACCTGCATAGTTTACAATGAATCCAGTTGATGTGTGGTCAGTGGTGGATGCGTCACTGGTGAGAATGTCACGCACACTAGCTGAACTTTGCTGACGTAAACATCACTTATAACGTGAACGTCAATGTGTAGGTTTTGACGATGCTACAGGCCATCATGCTGGTATGAGATACAACTGATATAGTGGTCCGAAACAGCAAGCATCAACCTGCGAAATACAGGTAAATGAGACATTGTACCAGTCACCGAGTGACATTTTCATGGTATAAATTTTGTGTGCACCACGATGCCAAAACCTGTCTGTTATTACTATTAATGGGATCATTATTATTCATTTTCGGGCCCAAATAAAGTCGGTTTCGCGCCAAAAACGTTTAAAGTAACACAGTCCACGACGTACCGAAAGCGTCTATTTAGCCACCCAACCCAGAAACGGACCTTAATATCGTTTTTGCCCCACTCTTCATTAGCTGTTTACAAGTTGATACTGATTTTATGCGGGAAGACTCATCAGAATATTGAAAGATGTTTTTACAATGGGACCTGAACTGGAACATTCCCTTCGATGTGTACGGGTTCAGTTAAAGTCCTTCTGATAACTATAAAAGAACCCTTTCGTAACGCATCAGACCATTTTGAATGATCGACTAAACGCTAGTGGTGTATGGGTTTTTTGTGTGTGCGTGTGTTGATAAAAACGCACAAAAAGGGTGGAACTCATATGCTCCCTCGTTGTTCGTCTTACCAAAAGAATCAAACTGAACCGCAAGCGTAATTCACAAACATGATAGGTAATAACACTAATCCCTGAAGCCCGTGAGTTCAGTTTGAACTCTAATGATATCGCTTAGACAAAGTAATATTAATGTCAACAGAGCATTATGTGGCGCCTGTGACTTCGTCCCTTCATAAGGCCATTTGGTAGGTATCTGAATAATTACTCTGGACGGGACGGCCGTCATCCCTGTGTCAGTATTATATACTGGAGCTTGGTAGCGAGTTCTTATCTACGTGAGGCTGAATGTTTAATGTAATATGCTATGGAAGTGTTTTCACCTCATTGTTGGTTTTTCGTTTCGGTGCTTTATTCAAGAAATTTACCAATCATTGAGCAGTGGTACCCTTTCGGCACCTAGCTGCCGTGTCACCCGAAGAAAGTACGAAGGCTGAGATTCTACTAGGTTACCCAAGCCTAGGCAGGCGAGGTAGAGTAGCTGAGATCGCGGTTTGAACCACAGACCTTTTGTTGAGTAAGTTCACTCCTTAACACTCAGCTATCTCTAGTTAGATGCTTTATGTATGATGGGCCAATCATGCCAGTAGATCACCCATGGTGGTGGTGATAAACAAACCACTTGTTGTTGCACTTTTTGTGCCTTTTGCCTTCTCTTCTTCTTCTTCGGCTGGCAGTCTGTGTGTTGTTCGTGCTCCACTATTCAAGTAAAATTCAACGTGGTACAGTGAAATCTATGCACTTCTTCATGATTCTTGGACACAGAGTCAAAGTTCGCGTTCGAACCCACTCTCATCGAACGAATTTTTTCACTGGCACCAGCTGGAAAATAATACTCGTTGATTAAAAGATTTTAAACGCACACCAGTGTTTGCAACACGCCAAATAGGTCACATGTACTGGTATGTCAAATTTATGGTATGCGGCCGATGTGGAACCGGTGCAATCGAAATACTGGTATTCCCATGGCTGTAAGCAGCTTTGTTTTAATCAGTCGGTGTGAACTTAAGTTGGGTGGACATTTTTTAAGTTCTGTATTCTTTTTCGGCTGATTCCTTTTTATCAACGTCACGCACATCGTAACAGTTCATCAGTGGAAAGTATCACGGAAAAAAAGAGTACTTTGATTTCAATGAGAGTGATTTGTCTTAAGGATGGTCTATTTTCTGGCGTGTCACACACGAGGTTGTAGGTGACATGGAACGCTATTGTCTGCTCTCCGGAGGTCTGGCCCCTTTCCAGAGGGGTAGACCAAGGTCACTGTAAAAACGAATGCAAGATGTAACCTCACTGTGAAAAATGACAAGATAGATCAAGTCCAGATATCTTTTAGCTACTTTAGCATACAGTTACTCAGCGGCCGTTGTTTTGTTCGCTGAGCTGAATAGTTTGCTTGTAAATGTCCCATTACCAGTTGATATGACAGTATCAGTGCCTTATCAGTGGAAGTACGTTAAGGGTGGAGATCCGTGGGTGTTGTGCGGGCACGGGTTGATATAGGGTGGACTCACACAGGTCGGCCATGAAAGGCCTTGAGTGGACCCTGTATGCACCCCTTATGCACGCGCAACCACCACGCACTTCAACTTACAGAACACGTATGACGTCACCTCGACTGGCGATGGTACGTCTGCAGCGAGCAGATCAGCGACCATCATTATAAGCTGAGCTACGAATATTCTCTTCAGTTGCAAACACTCACTCAGTTTTTTGTGACAGGAATTTGCTCCACAGAGACCTGTTCCGCATAAGATTTGAGCAGCATACACCATTACACAGACATTCCGAGGTCGGCACAAAGTAATAAACTCGCGCAGGGTTGTTCGAAATTTTTTGTGAACACTCCAAGCTTTCATGGCGGTCAAGTGTTAAACCAATCGCCTCCTTCACCCTATCCATCGTCAATCACTCAGTTTTGTGGATGATACTCTAAGGAAGGGTCATTTTGTATCATCCTTGATCCGAATTCTCATATCTTTAGCAAACAACATCTGAATGACCTTCTGATTTAAATGCTGCATGTGTGGGAACTAGTGTTTACACGCACGCATACTAATTAGTGCGGCTAATTACCAATTAGACAACCGGTAATTTCGAATGACGTTTGCTTAAAGTGCACAGGTCAGCTTGAAAGCAAAATACAACCAGACGGTTAGTGAAAAGCGTTGTTTCAGTCTTGATTGATCGGAACGTAGTGCACCAACTTCCGTCAGAAAGTGATGGTTACGCTCAGCAGTCTCACGTTCCTTGCCAGCATGCTGCTATGAGGCTCATGAAGTTCCGAGTTCGACCCACATTATGCGCTGTAAAAATTCTGCAAGTCATTGGAACACTTCGCGTGTTCAGTTTGCTCTTCAATCGCACCTCAAACACACCGGTCCTGAGGTTTTGTAAACCACCTACTGCTCTTAAATGTATAAGCGGATTGCATAGGACAGCTATGGTTTGCATACACTTGACAGATTTTTCATCATACGCCAGCCAAAAAAGCATCTAAGAAACCATTACCTGAAAGACCGTCATCAGAGAAAGTGATAGTTGATCACCTCCAAACCAGAAAGCTACGGATACGTGGTTGTTTGCACTACGTGAGCTGAAAACTACAGAATAGACCACAAGTAAACGTGATGCACCAGCCCCTAGCACATAGAAGCGACGCTGTTGCACACATGATTTACTTAGCCTAAACAAAGAAAAATTCTATCCCGACAAGATATAGATGTAAAAGGGAAGGCTCGAAAATTGCACCTACTACGAAACAAAAGCCGCACGAATTCCTGATTTATTTTTTAACTTACTTGGGAAGGACTCAAGCGATAGATTGAAGGTAACTAATCAATAACGCGACATTCATGCCTGTCATTACGACACCATCCATCCACTAACACCGTCCGACTGAATATACACGTTTTCCAACCAAGCCTTCCCATACATTTCCAGAGACAAAATAAGAAATACGGATAAAGAATATACTGCATAGCCTGATGACTGGTGTAAAACAAGGACAATATTCATCTCTGTAATTTGTTGATTGTAAGGTTCAATGATCTCATGTGTCCCTTTTGGTGGCAGAGGATCACCTATTCGAAATGCTTCAGCTTGCACTTTAGCGGCTCTGTGGCGCTCGATAAACCATAATGATTCTGCTGCACTGATCGTGAGTTCTGTCGCTCACGTGACTTGTGATCCCACTAGCCACGTGCCTGGCTACGAAATTATGGATAGTGTTTAACTTTATGGGGAGCTAGGGCCCCGGAAATTTTGCCGCACATTCACACATTCCTATTCTCGGAATAATCGTAAGCCTGGACTTTGTCCTTGAGTTTCGTGCTGCTGAAAAGTAGACTTACTGGCGATGCTATGAACGCTCGCTCTGGAAGCGTCAACCTTACTATCTTCTAGTACAGTACTCCCGCTGTTTTACGGTGCTCCCCATTATTACCTCTGATTCAATACGACCGAGATTTGAGTTTCCCAATATTTTGCTATAAGGTTTCCTCCCGAAATAAACTTCTCTCACATTCAACTTGTACCAGTTATATCGCTCTCTTATGAGATTGTGGCTTCCTAAATGAATAGCTTCCATATCAGGATCAAATCAAACTCCAAAATGGAGTGCATGTTATGCTTAGGCCAATGCAGGCAAAAACAAATAGACAAGAAGCTCGCCTTTGTGGCCCATTTCCACTAAATGTTTTAGTCATCATCTCAACTACAAGGTATGCATGATCTCACGAGTACTGTCTCACTGGGCGTCATCTACCTGATCGTTTTATGACTCAACTACTTCAATGGTCTAGCCTCTGAGGACGGTTCCTAAACTGAGTGGGAGGACCCAATACCATTTCAAACATGTCAGATAACACCAACACTCAGAGCTTTTTGGCGACAAACGCTGCATACTAGGACCACATACTATCGATATAACTGACGATTAGTGATCAATAGACACGTGATTCGATTCCACCAATAAATTCAGCATCTGATTCCATCGAATAGTTACAGTAGTTCCAATATTGAATGAAAGGATGGAAAAAGCTTTCATTCCAAAGAAGAGAGTGAAATTTGTTGCGCAACCTAGGGCTGGACAACGGCGACTTCAAACTAACAAAATTTAGAAAGAATTTTTCCGCGAAAAATTAACATGGAAACATGGAAACGGCCTTTTCAAGCAGTAGGCAGCGAATGTTACTTTAAACCATATGTTACATACCTTCAGTCAGCCCCTACGACGGATTGGCGCCTTGCAATGGATTTGCCAACTGTCAGGAGGGTCAGATTCCTGAAAATTATCCCAGGATACCCGAAACCTACTGGGACTCTCAAACGTCACTAAACGCCGACCAGACAGCTTTGGATCAAGGTCAGACAGTGCCGTCATACTTCGCGCACTCACTCGCTTGTTCACAATAGAGCTGTTGTCTTCCTTAAAGGCGAGTCTTTTTCTGGCACTAAGCATTGGAGCAGAGAGAACAGTCAGATATAACACCAACTGTACTTGATAACCGTGTTCCTAACCTTTCTTTTTGGTGGGTGAGAGACCAGATTTTATGTAGATAGGAGTTAGCTTAACATAAGCAACTTATCGTACAGGTCATCCTTCCTATTTTCATGGGTATTTCCTGAGACTCGGTGACTAAATTCATTTTGATGAGTTTTGGTGCGCAAGGATCCTATTAGAAATGAGTAAGCGTTTTCTATAGAGGAAAATGTTGATAGCTCATTTAGCGTAGATGTTCGTTGGTTTTTTAGCTGAGCTGGACAATCTGATTGCAAACGTTTCATCACCAATCGAGGTGACATCATCAGTGCGTTGTTAGGGAGCGTAGTGGTACATAACGATGGGTTGATGGTTTTGTGCAGCGTTTTTGTGCAGCGTGCATCAAAGGTAAACCACTCCATAATCGTTGTATAATATGGTCACCCAAGTTATGATTATCCCCCGACCAAATTCTCTTGACTCTTTCGCAGTCTCATCAGACGGAGAGAGAGAGAGAGTACTGTAAGCCTTGACGCATGAGCTGAATCGGGTGAAACCTCTTCGAATAAATAGACACCTTGCATATGTGTGAGGTCGGTCGATACTTGATGTTAGGATTGGGACTGTGCACTTTGCACCTCAACACAAGGTAACCGGATCATACTAGATCCACCTGATAAGTCAACATCAGGTAGGCTGGTGGTTGATCAGATAGCTTGGTTCTGTTCGCCAAGCTTGGCAATTGGCTTGTGAAGTAGGCTCTTTCCAAAGATCGATCGCTTCTGTTCTACAATTAGCACCTGTAAAATTTCCGTGACCTTGGATTGTTGGATGTCATTGGGACTGCTCATGACTGTTCATTTGTAATCGGATTTCTAAAGAATTTTGACGTATGCATCTAACCCATCATAACCCCTTGAAGACATATAAAGACCTCATCGAAATCCTGGCATACGAACCATGCACCACCAAAAACGAGCTGAGGATGTCCGTGCTCTAGACTAGCCGTTGGATTTCACTCTCAAATACTTTACCCTCGCAATTTTTAATCCTTGTAGATGTCCGACGATCATGAGTCATTCTCAAATCACATGAGTAAGACTGAAAAGATGTTTTCTTCTATTTCACGAAAAGCTGCATTCACGGGAAACGACGGATTTCCTGTTTAGTATCCTCCATCACGACGCGGCAAGGGGTTAAAAGGCGGTTGATTTTTTCTGGCTTCAGTTGATGGGTGTACAACACGATGGCCGGGTAAGTTCTAAACGGTGCTTAGTGTGAACCGATACTCCAAAATCCCAAACTACTTGTTTTAGTTTCCTCCCCCTCCCCAACAATCATCACCTGTGGGACCCCCGCCTGGGGGAACGTCTTTATATGTGGGGGCTGAATCTACTTTGTTAGCTTTTGAGTGAAATAACCAGTTTTGTGACAAAACTGTCGTAATTTTGAGTACGGCTAGCTCACATCAGCCTAAGCTGTTACTTGGTGTAAACAATCATTTTATGCAAAGTTTTGTTAATGGAGGCTGGCACTGTGCGACCTTTCCGAGCCTTTCGCTACATGTTCGCTCATTTTCATCAGCTTCTTTTGAGCCTTCCGTCTGGCCTCATTAGATTTCTCCCATCACTTGATCTATGATATAGAGCAAAAAGCAAATTCCGAAACTGGTACACCGGTCGATTGTGAAATAGTGTTTCGTAGACGGCGTCATTACATGCTTGAAAAAAAACAGTGAGGGACACTGGTTTAGATGCTGTTGGTACTACTCCGTTTTCAGATGCCCATGAAACATAAACTGTTCCGCTTTTGCATGCTTATGAGTCGGACCTTTCTCTGGCTAAGTTAGCGGAGCATTGTTCTACTGACGGGAAGTACAGCCGGAAGTCCTTTATTCTTCTTAGATAGAGCGGAATCGGAACAGTTAATGTTTTAACGGAAAGCATGCGGGCATGGGTTAACATGTCCGCCAAACGAGACTTAATGATCAGTATCGTTGCGACTTCCTGGTTATACCCCTTGGGACTGGCTGAAAACGGACAATTTTTTTTAGACGAAGTCCTGTGTTTTATTGTGTTTATGATATACATTCGTAGTCTAATCGGGTCGTTCTATAAAGTAAAAGAAGAATATCTAAACATGTGGACCTCTGTAGTAATTTCTTCAGTATTATGTGGAACATCTTTGTTCTACCTCCAATCGCCAAATTTAATGCCCATAGTTTATCTTCAGACCAAAACGTTATTTGTTTAGGCTTTCAAGAATTGTTTTCTTTGTTAGACCAGCCGAAGCTACAGTTATAATGAGGATCTTAAAAACTGAATTAGATTCTGGAGGGGGGATTTTATCTTCAGACCAAAACGTTATTTGTTTAGGCTTTCAAGAATTGTTTTCTTTGTTAGACCAGCCGAAGCTACAGTTATATGAGGATCTTTAAAAACTGAATTAGATTCTGGAGGGGGGGTTGGATTTTATCCGGTTCGAGAGCAGTTTCTGACTCTATTCAACTAAAACACGTCCGACATAAACCAAGGTCACTATTCGAGGGAAAGCAAGGTTGCCCCATTAGGGAAGACCACATGGGATGAGGATTCTTCAGGAATCACTTTACCACCCTGATCCCGGCAGCCGATCGGACATACCCCTTACATCGCCTAACCTTACGCACTGTCGGTCGCCAACTCCAACAGACAATAATTCGCAACTGGGTTGCAACTGGGTGTACTGAGGCACACGGAAATATCTGTCACGTCGCAGAGAGTGAGGGTCGAGGCGGTGGAAATCGCCTCTGAACTCAGAGTTGTCCACGCACATTAGCCTGATGGTTTCTTGATTTCAGCATCATCCAACGCCATTGGTCGAACGGTTGGTGCACCACTAGTAGGTTCTTCACTCTGGACGACTGTGAACTGAATCAGTTTCCGGTAGCTCACGTTTCCATCTTGCACGCGCCGTCCCGGTCGGATCCAGTTAAACCCAACTGCATGGAATGACCAGAGTAGATTTTGACTGCTAGCCAGCTGTGCACTTTTGTCACCCCTTTTCGACTGCTTACTCCGATCCAACTAGATCGGTAACTTATTGTCACCAGGACTCTGACAACGGAGTGAGTGGGCAGCCTACAATGAGCAGCAACCTTGAGCCATCTGGCTCACCACCCTTCCAACACACATCCCATTTGTATTTATCTCGCTCTCTGAGTGATCCGAATGTTTTCCCAGTGCGGTATACAGAGGGTGTTTGCGCGTGTACTCCAACGGACGCACACAGCTGGTACGATCTGTACGTTTTGCACCTGGTCCGATCGTTCATTGGATTGTATGCACATATGCATTCATAGTCCACTGCCGATGTGCTGAACCTTCCAGTCTTACGGCTCATTGAGCTGTGTTATCAAAGTGAACGTCTGTAGGCCAGTTCCTTCATTCGGACAAGAGCATTAAACCAATTCCCTGACATGAAGTCGCTCAGTGCGTTGCCATAGCTACTTTCTATCTCGGTTGATAATAGGCTGACTCATTCTTAGGCCGACTGATATGCTGGTGGACCAGTGACCTTGGTTACTATGGTAATAGACTGTGGGTGAGGTGGGAACCATAGTCATTTCCCGAACAAGGGCGGTACCCAGCGCGCTATGAAACATCCGGTTTTGGAAGGGATGTTGAACGAAAAGTACCATCTATCCGAAGCTACACCAGTTTCGTTTGATCTAGACGTCCAAATATCTACGTCCGGATTCGACAAAATCATGGAACAGCCCATGTAGGCTTAGCTGATAGTCTTGCCTTTACCTTACGAACGAGCGTGGCGGATGGGTTTGTGTGCTGTCCAGTCAATGACGTGCAGTCCGGACTGATGAATGTATCCAATTTTTCCATCAGCTACCAGAGTTTTGAGCCATTCGGATCGCTGTTTTATTTACAAGAAAAAAGTATCAACACTTTGGTTACCCACACGCGGCTGTTTTTAGTCCATTGTTTTCTGCACCTGAGTAGACACGAGCTCAAATAACAACGTAAGCTGTTTTTTCTACATAAACAATGAATTGCGTTTAGTGTTACAACCAATCATACTCCCCAGCAAACCTGTAATCTATTTGGCTAACAGTCTATTTTTATGCATCGCGTCATGTAAAAAGAAAAAAAGGGTGACGTGTAGGTCTACAAGGTCCTTCCGATTGGTCCGTGACTGGAAGCGAATATTCAGTTGCCTCGGTGATTTGGCGAGTATTTTTATAAGCCCAGTAGAAGACGATAGCACGCGAGCGGGCTTTGTAATGTGATCTAAAAAGACCTTGAATTGGCTGTCTCGTGATGAATGACACAATGGCATTGATGTAGTGCTGCTGGTGATTCGTTGAACAACGAGTATTTGACGATGCTCTTACATCATGGCGATTAGGTGGCATGTTGATCGGCAACAGGATTCTGGTGTTTGGCGACATATTCTCCTCCACCCAAACCAATTGTGGTCTATCAGCCGGACATGGCAGCTCAGTCAGTGTTGACAGACATGTCCGATCCCACAGCAATGAACTGTTAGAGTTAATTCGAAATCTAAACATTTGGGAACGTGATGTGCAGCAATTGCTTCTCGGACAGTTTCGTGAATCCCTTTTAAGACATACCAAGGCAAGGTGATGAAGTCCTGTCTAAAAGATGAATTTGTTCAACAGTAGAAGAAGAAAAATAAAATGCACAACAGACAACCCTCAGTACATTCGTTTTCTACCCCATCCACGGAAGTGACCTTGACTGTGAGATGCTTCACCGGCTTCCCTGAAACGAGTCTTTTTTTCAAAAAAAAAGGAAGTACTTCGGTTTTTCCGTTCCACTTTGTCAGTTTTTCAAAAGTTACACCAGTCTTAAGAATGTACGGTATCGATTCTCGATTAGAAGTTTAAGCCGGTGGTAGCAACAGGGTATATACTGGACGAACGTCTTTCCCAGTGTTGACCAGCCAAGTAATGAGGCCTCCAATCGGTTGAATCTTGTCATTGCTGCAGAGACCAGTCACAAACTTGAGAGCTAATAATCAAACCGTCACCGGAGACAGTAATATCAGTGTTGACACTGATGCTTCACTGCCGTACAAACCGTTCAGGACTAAGCGCTGAAATGTATTTACGTATGCGCAAACAGTACACAGACATCTGCAAACAAAAATGGGGACCTCCGTCTGTTAAGGCGAGACTCCTTACACCAAAACATTCTGTACGGGACAGGTACGATGTCCATCAGGTCGATATCCGGGATACACAACAGCGTTGTTTTTCATAAAAACAGTTCCCATGGTGGCTGTCAGACACAGCAGAACGGAGAGGCAGCCCTGCTGTACAATTTCGACCATTTCAAATTAGTCTGAGGTCGATTTGCGGTCGTCCATCCTTAAGTAATGCTGGCTTTAAATAAGATGTGTTAACTGTGATGGAATGCTCTGTTTCACGGGGACTGCCCATAGTGCTTCCCAGTTAGTAGAGTCGAAAACACTTTTGAAGTCTAGTGGGTGGTTATGAAGCGGCTGGTAATGCTCACCACGCTATTGTCGAAGCTGTGATATGTCAGCTATGAATCCATTGGGCTGAGATCTATTGAAACGCTGTTTCTGGATCAGTTGCTTTTGAGCAATCACCGGTTGGTTAAATGTGATGGTATGTCAAGCTTTTCAGCGTGGAGAGCACCACCAGTCTGGATTGGATGATTTAACGCTGAAACAACTCAGCAGAACCAAAATCCGTTTGGGTGCCACTAAAATGAGGACAAACAACTAAAAGTGACATTTATTTTCGTTGGTCCCCGGACATCTGCATAAGGTATACACCATTTACGTCGATACGAATTGGACCCTACCAAGGGAAAACTGTTCGCTCTTTCAGTCATTTGTATCAAATGCACAGGGATCACAAGTAGCCAGCGGGATGCCTTAAAAGTTTCAACCTTTACACTTCATCAGTTCGGAGTGAACTCTAATGGAGTTGTGCTTGAGATATCGAGAAATACCTTCCTTTGAGTGCATTTGAGGCTCGGACTATGTCTTTATATGAAGCTAACCACCGCCGGTTTAACTAATCGGCAGCGAAAAAACGGTGACCATTCATACACCAATTACTTTTCATAACATCAACTCATCATGAAACTCTACAAAAGTCTGAGCAACATTTTCGACGTTCTGGAAAGTACAACCCCCAGGTAAAACTTTAATGTTCATTCAAGGATGAATTATTCCCCCGTCGCTCTTTTCTTTTTACTTCATTCTGCTCTAACTGCATTTGGACAGGTTGGCCAACAGGAATTTTGCAGGGGGGGGGGGTGGAAGGTTTTAGTCATACCGTTTTCCTGGAACGTTGGCTTTGATGAGTTCTTTGAGTGAGACTGGTGCTAGAAGCTTACACACAGGCTGACGTTTCTGTAGTTTTCGGTGCGGAATGAGTATCATCTCTTGCTATTTCTGTCAGATGATGTTCTGGTTGCTCTTCCTTACCTCGTTCGGATCTTTTTATTAGCCGGAGAAAGTCTGCTTTAATCTTTCAGTTCTCTTTGAGGCAGCCTGTCTACCGCTCTGTTTGAAGATACTTTCATTTTCACAGTTCAATCAACCTCATACCAGTGTCACCAGGCTTCTGAATCTTCTTGGAGTATGACCCACAAACGGTTTCCTTGTGTGAATCAGGAGCGTTGAATTCCTAATTCTGTGTACCATTATTTTTCCTTTGGTGCTGCTCAAGTGCTAGGTGATGTAGATTTTAGCATATTTTAGTTTTTATAGGTCTGCCACATTCCATGGATGGACAAGAACAATAGGAGCTCGACACACTCATACACACACTCATTTACATATCAGCTTGGTTTTCACGAGAAACTCACCTGAAAGCCAGCTGAATCTTAGGTCTATCATGTTCTTCTTTGACTGATTTTGCTGCATCAGGCCACCTCATGGTATTCAATATTCAATATATCGTAATACATTGTTGTCTAGACGTAACACGCTACTAATAAGGATACTGGCAACCGGTTAGAAACCGGTCCTGGGCTGCCGATGAGCAATGTGTTATGTCTACACAATGTATTGCGACATGTTGAATATCGTACCAAATGAAACATGAGGCGACGTGGCGCAAAACATACAGCTGAAGAAGAACATCACAGTATTGACAGTTGCAGTACAGGATTTAAAATGAAACCGTAAAATTTCTTCTCTTACTACAATATACACTTATCTGGCCCGATAGAAGGAAGCAAATTCCACGAAAAGCATGAGCTTACCATATGCGAAGTCGCCACTGGTGCAGTCTGTTTAAAACGGGTCACATATCGTGAACTGTGTGACTGAAAGCAAGTTGGTTAAAGCCAACGCTGGTTGAATTTCCTTATGTCCGGTTACTAATCGCAGCACCACAAGTTTGAATATCCGTGGAGGTGCGTGAGATGAGCAACTGATTATTCGCAGAAGATATGAGACAACTATACATTACCCATCGGCTTCTAAGCGAAGACTGTATTTGAAAGTTTACCCAGCCAGTAAAGATTTGTGCAGGCTAAGGTCATACAAGTAGCAGTAGAGAGGTTGCTGGCACCCGCTTTCCATTTCAAAATAGCCAATGATGGTAGTTCGAAAGGGAGTTTCGTCGGGCCATTTTAACAATCGGACTCAGACCAGATCCCGATCCCACCAAGCTACTCATTTGTCATCATCATCATCATTGTCAGTTGTGGGAACTGCATACTCGTCGTACACTGGTTGCAGCTGCCGCAGTTTCGTTCACCGATGATTTGGGGGGGGGGGGGGGGTAGCTGCGCGTTGCACGCGGGAGCTGCTAAATTGGTGCATAAATAAAGCACTGTCAGTGGGCTGTCAAGG
>NW_008752090.1:173432-194444 GCF_000715545.1 Opisthorchis viverrini | reverse complement strand
GGTTTTAAAAGTATTTCGACCGTATCGGATAATGCGCCGGTGGTCACGATCAACCGTTGGGCGATCGGAGTGTGCGGTTTTTGGGGCCGACCTTTTCTAACCCGTCCTTCCTCGGGGGAAGGCAGCATCGCTGCTTCCATAAATATGGACATGCTGGTCGCCAGGGGGAAACACCTTACTGCCTTCACAATCCTGTCGCAAAGGACAGTACGACTTTACCCCCAGACCGCCTCGTAGCACGATTACTCGTAGTACGGGGTCTCGCTGCTCTTGGTTTGACCGTTCCCCTTTGGCCTTCCTGGCATGGTTGCACCTTGTGGAACGAAGTTCCAGCCAGTGTAGCCCGCGGGATCATTGCAGCACTGAAGCCCGACCACCACGTCAAGGTGGCAGCTTTAGGTCGGGATTTGTTTGTCTTGAGCAGCTAATTAATCGGCTGCGTAGAAAGTCTACTGCACAAAGTGTATATTTGTGGTCTTCAACCAGTGCATACGATTGAGTGTCAAGGTGGCAGCTTTAGGTCGGGACTCATTTGTCTTGAGCAGCTAATTAATCGGCTGCGTAGAAAGTCTACTGCACAAAGTGTATATTTGTGGTCTTCAACCAGTGCATTCAGACGATTGAGTTCACAGGGTAGAGAGAACCGGTATCGCCCAGCTGGACATTATGAGGATGGTTGGTTAAGCATGTGACTTACTGACACCCAACATCTCTCAGTCAAATAATGTGTATGTATTCGCAAGAGGAGGTGTTACTTTATGACCGCCCTCCCCCTTCACGCTGGAGTTTCGCGGCGATGTACCTTTACTTCATCGAGCAGAAGCTACGGTTACATTGTGCTTTCAGGACTGTCCCCTAATACGTATTTTCCGTAATTTGTGCTTAGATGTAAAGGACTGGATCAATTGCATCACAGCCCACGAAACAGACCGATGAACCTTGTTTCTCTTGTAAAAAAATACCTAACTGATCAACAGAATTCAGGTCCCACCAAATTATGCGACTAGCTTCATGCGACGGACTTGAGTTTAATAGCCCATTTTCCATACTACTTGGTTGCTATGCTCGATGACGTATTCTATACGTGTGAATGCGTTTCGTGTCATCAGGCCCTCGTGACATATGCAGTTGGTCCAGCTGTGACGAACTTTGAATTTCACACCTTCATGGATGATTGCGTTACGGACTTTGCGTATGTCTGTGCCTATGGGGTTGCGCGAATTCACTCTGAATCGTGGTGAAAAAAATTTGCGTGCACGAGCGTCAGTGAGCAGAGAATGAATTGGACGGTCTCGGACATCAGTAGCTGACGTGTACTGGGTGAGACTGGAATGATGCGACCGACCGAATCGAACACTCTGAAGCATTCGCTTCCTCGTACCAAATGTGCCATGCAAGCTTGAGCAAGCTCCTTCTCTGATGAAGCAACATTCAACAAGTTCACCAGCACAGTTGTACAAGTGCATGCATTGAGAAACATAAATGGGGTCGTTCTGATATATGTGCAGTGCTTGTCAAAAGGGCGGGGTCAGTTTCACAAGGCCACACAAAAGTGTGGTGAAATAAGATTTCATCATCCTACGCGTCGGATGTCACTGATAATGTTTTTCAAGGATTTTGATATAATGGGGAAGTTTTGATAGCGTTTGTAATTGACACAACACCGTAGGGAAAACATGCCTGAACCTCATAATTGCTGAACCCACACTTGGGCTTGGATTTTCACAGAGGTTCGTTTTAGACCTGAAGCAAAATGTTACTACAAACGAACTGCTTGCGCCATT
Organism: Opisthorchis viverrini; assembly: GCF_000715545.1. NCBI lineage: Eukaryota > Metazoa > Platyhelminthes > Trematoda > Opisthorchiida > Opisthorchiidae > Opisthorchis > Opisthorchis viverrini. The sequence continues at coordinate 192,660 of NW_008752090.1, read as the reverse complement.
GGACACACTGGACATGTTCAGACAATTCTAGGTCCTAAGAGGAAAGTCGGAACCCAACTAAACTCTGTGGCCTTTGTTTTTCAGCCATATATCTTAAATTCACGATGCGATTGGAAACCGGTCGATCCGTTACTGGGATCCTAGACGTACCACATTTTGAAGCAGGCACCTTAATCGCATTGCTAATCGGTGGTTCGTAGCCTAATGGTCCAAAGTACTAGCCGGGTGGTCGTGGGTTCAAAGCTCCTTGCAGTGTGGTGAGATTCGCACTGATGACGAGTCGCAATGAGGATGAAACATCTGTACGGTGATTCTAGGCCTTACAGCAAAAAGGACGAGTTCTGAACTGGAAATTCCCAAATCTATTCACATTAACAACGAAAGATTCTAACGAATTCCGAATTCAGCTTATTCGTGTCGATGACATACTCCTGCATTTCAGTGCATGCCATAGTTGGACACTCAGGGCTCACGTACGACTGGGTCGAACGTCCAGTTTTCTAATAAATTTAATGGACTCGGAGAAAGTTGAAAAGGCTCATGTTTTGATTATGGGGTGCAGTATATTGCAGCAATAGTAAAAAATGCTAACGGTAATGTCCTGGTAGCAATACCACATGTAGGATGTCTGACTTGATGAGGCGAAAGTGAGTACCATTCTGTGGTCAGACAGTCTTCGTATTTTAACTTCCGTGCTTTCAACTCAGGCAACTTTCCTCGAAAACGAATCAAGTCTGACAAAGTCCCCAGGAGCTAGAACCAATTACCTTTATATAGGCTGTTCAATGTAGAGGAGCTGTCTTTCACTTAGAATGCTCTCTGGAGATTAGAAAGTATTTGACATTGGATGGGCAAATTTTTTTTATCAAATGGGTTGTCCTTGAAAGGTCCAACTTGGAAAGCATGTTTTTCAGCAGTTCCGAGTAGACTGACTCATCCATCCTCCCGTTGTTGTGTGTCATCATCAAATCTAATGCGCTCATTCACACTCAAGCAATCTTGGACGCTCGGTAGAGAAGGCTGATCCGTTACCTGTCGACTATATGCTTGGAAAATAGCATGCTTTCGTTCTCAGGTATTCTTCACTGAGTTTATTTTTTAACCATGTCAATCGGACTTCATCGAATTTATCCTTCTGGTTTTGTATTTCACGGCTTTGAACATCATTCAGCGTTTGCCATGCAAATTTCCTTACCGTGCATATTGTGGGATATCTGAGGTCCGATTCTCCGGACATAGTTTTCTGATTCATGGCAGAGTTTTTCCGTAGAAATGTGATTTCATCATCAAGGAAACTATTCGCATATTTTCTGAAAGCTCTTTCACATCCCACGGCTAGTTTCGTCCTCCTTGAGGTTCGTCAGGTGACGCAGTCCCCAAGTTTCTGTCAGCCTCATGTTGTATTTGAACCCAGATTATACAAAATTCGCTAATTACACTCATTTGCCTACCAGTTGGGGTTCTACTGGAGACTAAACAGAATCCCATTTGAGGTGGCCTTGTGCAGGACATTCTCAACCGAAGAATATCACAACCTCACAAGGGTTCATTAGAGCGTCCCGTTAAAACAAAGTTCATGTGCAAATAAGTGTATTTCGTGATGTTATCATGAGACGTGGCCTCTACGCGAACAGGATATACGGACTATCGGTGTCTCTGAAGCATTGGCCGTGTCTGGTAAGAACATTGGATTAGCAACACTGAGGTACACCAAATGATTTTAGGAAAAAGGAACCCTCTCATGATGGATTAGTTAGTCACAAATCATGGGTTAAGCGTACTCCGGGTGCCAGAAGACTGCTTCGCAGAGGTATTTTCTCCCAGCCCTATGCTCATTGGATGCGACGGACAGGGGAGCTTTCTATAAGCTAGTAATGGATTGTGAAAATACGGACGGTTATATTCAGTCAGGTCGACAACCACCGTTTATCTGGATGAGAACCCCGGGACACAATTCCCTAATGTTTAATGACACTAGCAGATATGGTTCAATCAGGCTGTCACTGGTGCTCATGCATCAAACCATCGCCTTCAATGTGTAGCTGCCCAGTTAGTGGAACTAACTGATCAGGTTCCCGCCTCCAATGCCCGTTCGTATCTTCCACGCTCTCTTCAGGTGACCAAAACTGTAACAGCCAGAACCCATGGTTTATAGTTGATTAACTGAACTGAACTCCGTTTGTTTGACTTCTCGAACTTGAACCTATCCGATCGATCAGCCGAACTGCACAGTTCATTTTGTTTACTTCCATTCTGAAAGCCTGCACAAGGATCAGATTAAATGAAGCTGATTTGAATAATTTGTCTCTTGTTTGTACGTGCACGAAGATAAAAATTACCACGGTAATTTTGTCCTCATATTTTCTATCGGAATAACGACAGATACATGTTATGCAAAGGTTTTCACATCTGTCATTTATTCGATAGCCTAAAATACGGAAATCAACTAAACTAGCTTGCAACTTTCAACTAATACCAGTCAAGTTGTTGAGACAATCAGCTTACGCGTGTAGACCAATGTCTGACGTAAGTGCAACGACTGCGAAAATCTGTGTGTTTATGTTGTCGTCATGCGCGCACACACACACACACACACTCAGACAAGTACGCACGCGTACGCACGTCCAGTACCAATACCTACCTTACGTCATCGGAGAGGAGATGCCGATGTCGATGCAAACGGCAAATAACCTACTCAATATCCTAATTTAACCAGTCCATCGCCACTTTCGTGAAACGTCAACTCCCTGTGGGGTGGCTAATCAAATCAGCCTAGGACTTGTGCGGTCACAAATCTACGACTCAGAATATTCAAATTGGCTTAGATTTTCGATGATTTACGTAATTCACTGCTTTGGTTGTTTTTCTCATCATCTCTTCAATTGGCCTAAATGCAAGTGCAAAAGTGTGGACTGCAATAAAGCCTCAACGATTACAAAATAGTTCTGGCTAGTTGCGGGACTTGTAGAATTCGCGTTCACATTACACTCGTTGTAACACTCGTCTCCCTATCCTGGCGCAGTTATTCTGGAAAGTCCACGCCAAAGGAGGGAGAATGTAATGAACTGGAGTTTCACTCTTATTAGCGCTCATCAGTAGTGCATATGTTTGGCCGTGCCAGCGTTTGAACACCGGATATCTGAAATGCGCGCCGAGCGTGTTAACATTACTCCACCACTGCACACTGGACGCACCTGAACCCCTATATCTGAACAGGCAAACTTGTTCACTGTTGAAAAACTGAGAAGCGCTGTACGGCTGTTCCATCTTCATCATCACCAGGGCGCATCTCACGGAACTCCAGAGAGTCTCGGACCGATGACCTCTGGAGTTTCGTGAGGTACGCATCACTGGTGGTCTCCAATAGCGATAGGGCATCTGTACATTCTTTTTGGAATTTTCAGTATAGCCTGGTTTCACTTACAGGAAGAAATATCCATTTGAAAAATCCCTAGATCTCCTCACCCTACCTACGAACGCGCCCGACACGTCGAGAAACGACTCAGTGGCTGTTTCGGCTGTGTCAATCGATTGACTCGCCTCTCAGGCTATCCTCGTCAGGTAGCATCACGGAAGCTTGAAACATTCGGGACAATTTTTCGTTTGGTTGTAGATGGTTGCGGGATTGGTAGAATTAGCCTTCACGTCATTCATGTTTGAACAGTTTTCATCCTCTCCTGTCTGGAGTTCAGTGCTTCCCTCCTTTGGCATGGACTCATTAGAATAATCGCGCCAGGAAATAAAGAGGACTATTCAAACGAGAGCGATGTGAACGCTGATTATAAGATAGCTTTATCTGCTGTAGAAACAGTTTTATGGATCATCCTTTAAGGGATAAAGCTAACTGAGAGTACAAGGGAGCAGCATACTCAATTTTTCACTATTTGAATCGATTATTTCATCTTCTGACAAATTAACACAAGCTGTCAAGCATCGTCTTGAGTCTTTGTAAGTTGGGTGAATAATTTCCCCGGAAAAGTACTTGCCCTAAGACTACTTTATTGAGGACCGCCTGTCGGGCATGAATCGGTGCCCACCCCTCTTCTCAAACCGAACGCTTTTGCCCTTCCTAGGTAGTAGAAAACATTCTTGTAATGTGTGTGCAGTGGATTCTCTGTGAGAGGGCTTAGTTTTCGGGTTACCCTTGGATGACCTGATGTACACAAACAGTAGATATCCTGGTTAGTCTACACAAAATCAGACAAGCACTGGATTCACAGTAGATAGTCTTAGGTCGTCGTTTGAGGCACCCAGCAAAGTAGTCACATCGCTCAAGTATGGACATGTTCAGACGTGACGGTTCAGTTGCGTCCAACGTGCTCCAACACTCGCCTTCATGTCAAATGTCCTGGGAAGTAAATCATGTACACTGCTGACAAACTCGAGTTCAGTGCTTCCTTGGTTTTGTGTGGACTAGTCAACTGTATCGCAACAGGATGTGAAAGGGTCGTTCAGACAAGCCTGACGTGATAGTTAATCCTAAAACTCTGGCGACTATCTGCGACCAGTAGTAGACATTCTTAATCTCAGTTAAAATCAAAGGGAAGCTAATGACGTTACATGCTGATTTTCTTATAAGGTATTCTCTCGAAATGCCACTCCACTCACTTACGAAAACCATGTTTATAAATACCATCTACTGATAGAAACCACTGGTCTGAGAACACTCACTCCTCCAAAAGGACACTGCGGATTTGCCCTTTGAATTCTAAGCTGTTGCGTGAGTATATGTTGGATTGGTTTGCTTGTACGAATCATAATGTGGAGTTCAACACAGTCCGATGTGTTTCTTTTACCATAGAAATCTATTATGTCAGAGCATTACGTAGTCACGTTTGCTTATATAAACCTGTACTTCCAAAACACTAGACTCGACTCTTGTAAATAGGTATCTTCGGATAGTATCCAGATGTAAATACCGGCATCCAAAAGCTGCATCTTTTCGGTGGCTCTTTAAAACAGTACGATTGCTCTTACTTTACTCCGCAACAGCCGCATGGGACAACACGTGATCATTTCCGATTGTCTAACAAACCGGTTGTTAAATCTTGACCACTATACTGTCTACCTGTGGATAGAAGAATAAATGACCTGTTTGCTTATTCCTCCACCCCTCCCCCCGCAAGAAATAGGCTCATCAGAGTATCGCTAAGTAGTGGTGCTTTATGAAAACCGGATAAGTTATTTTCAAAAGGCCTCATAAATGTCCTATCGTCAGCGCACGTAGTGGTACGTCATGAAATTTTGGTGTGGTTCCTTTTAATTTAGTCGTACTGGGCCATAAAGTTGGAACCCATAACCACCAAAATGACGATTTTATTTGTGATGTGAGGACCTAGCTGTGTGTCTGATTCTGGAATATTCGAAAACCAGCGCATAAGTACCATCTACCGAAGCATTTTGAGAATCGATTCTTAACCTGGGGAAATCGCCTTTTCGAGACTGACCAAGTTTGAGGCCAAACCTTATAAGCCCATTATGACGTGGGCTTAGGTGAAATGCTTCATTTTGGGAGGAAGTCTATTGAAAAACTACGCATATAATACCATTACAATACCATTACATATATCCCAACCAAAAGCTGTCACTTTGTCATGGTGACCTCAGTACTGTAATGTTCCAGTGGGCCACATAGGATGGAAATGATATCCTTAAGTTTCAACCATGCCAGAGGAGTAGTCCGACAAACAGCAACGAATCCTCATACTCCGAAAAATCGAGCTGGTTTGGAGGTAAATTTATATTTTCCCCTGCATTAAATGTGCAAGAACATAGGTTGTTTCTCTCAGATAACTACCATCTCAACATCTGTGGAAGCAGCTATGCTGCCTCCACCCCGAGAAAGGACTGACTAAGGAAGGTAGATCATGAAAACCGTTCAGTCTGATTACTTAGTGGTTGATCATGACCCCGGCGAAATTATTTCCTAAATCAAGACTCCCATCCTGCTCACAAGGCACCAGTTGTGCGCAGTGGCATCGGGAGCTAGAATTGCACGCCTTACGGTCTGAGCCCTCGGGATAGGTCAGCCTGTCTCACTCCGTTGTGAATCAGACCTTGAAGTCAAAGACTTAGGTTTGGGTACAGGCTCAGCAGTCAAGACGCTCCTTTTCTTCGCGCATGATCCGGACTACAAAGAGAATGAGGACACCTCTTCTGCGATTTGGGAACTGGAAAGTGGAGATTCTCCTGGACAATAATGGAGGTGACAGACGATCTACTCTTGTTGCAAGATAACTCAGACCCTACAGGTTAGACCTCACTGCAGTCAGCGAGACATAGCTGCCCGATCAAAGAAAACTACGACAGACTGACTCCGATTATACCTTTTGCTGAAGTTGAAAAAAACAAGAAGCCCGACTTGGACATTATATCGGATTCAGCGTTGCAAATCACGTGAATCAGAAATGACTGCACCAACTCGGGAATGATGGCGATCCGACTCCGGCTGCCGAGAGCAAGGCTTGTCGAATTTTTCATCGCCTACGCCTTCACAATTTCACACTGAGATGAGGAAAACAAATTTCACCATCGACAGTCTGCACCTTCACGCGTCTTCTTCTTTGTGTTCAGCAGTTTCATGTCCCGAGTCGGCAACGACTGGGAAAACTAGATGGGTCCATTTGGAATAGGCTCAATGAACGACAGTGGTTGTGGACACTTACGATGTATGCAGCATCTGAACTGTCAAGGACAAACATTTGGTTCAGTGTGAGAAGGCTACCGCTAACCACGTGGACTCACCCAAGAAGTGGACACGAACACCTAGTGGATTAGGTCATTGTGCTTTAAACATATCTCTGTAATGGGATGATCACAAAAGCGACACGTGAAGTCGAACACATTCAGTGCGTGTCGAAATATGCGTCATACTCGGAAAACTGCCACGTCATGGACTAAAATGGAACTCACTCAAGTTGGACGTGAGAAAGCTGAAGAACGATGAGATTTTTGCGAGGCGCTGATGCAAAGGCTGGTAGATGACCAAATCTCAAACATATCCGAAAGCCTAGTGGGCCCGGATAAGATCAGATATCCAATCAGCCGCTGTGGATATCATTGAACTAAAGCAAGAACAGAAGCGAGATCGCTTCGGGGACAAGAACTCGTTAACATCTATCCAGATTCCGGAGAAGAATTTGACGTTTCTTATAATAGTAACGATCCGGAAGACACTCATGCCGGAAAGCAACTCTTGAGCGCCAGAACCAAGCTTCTGAAACACCTGTAGAAAACAGACAAATGAATGTTAGTGTAGAACTCCACTCGTACGCGGATCTCAGTTGTCACAAAGAATTCTTTTCTGGACCGAAAGAAATCTATGGACTGAAATTCCAATATCTTCAGCTGCAAGGATGCAAACAAACCGGTGAGAACTTAACAAGCCAGACGAACTTCGGATAGCCTGAAAGCATTACTTTTCATCACTACTCAACCAGACAGGTGATGTTGATTTGAACTACGTGGTCTGCCTCCCCCAACATACTGTGGAGAACCAATTGGCTCACTTGCATACAATTGTAGAGCTGCTGAGGGATTTGACGGTTTGCTCGCGGGACTTTTCAGGCTCAGCGGACCGGTACTGAAGAACCGGCATCTCCACCTGCTACACAGAATTTGGGGGCTAGATGATGTTCTCAAGATTTCGAGGTTGCAACGATAACTCCTCCAAATAAAGGAAAGGGTAATCGATTGAAGTCGGACAACTACCGCGGAATGAGTCTCATGCGAACATCAGGCAAGACCGTGGTCCACACCCTGCTAACTCGACTAGTCACTGGGAGTTGAAAGAAGTCTGATGCGAAGCCGGCTCCGATGGTTACGTGATTTTAAACGAATAGCTGAAACTCGTATCCTAATCCAACCTGTTCACAGTCAGCTAAAGAACGGACTTCAAACTTGTGGACGCCAAAATTCCGCTATTGGGACAGCCTGCGAGTAAATCTGAAACGCAGGAAATCTTCGGGTCACTGGTGGACCTGGCACTCGATAGAACGTCACGGAGAGTAGTTGTCCAATCAAGCATGAGAAGCTTTGACATATGACGTGTTGTAATGCTGGAGAACAAGCGTGTTATTCGAAGGAGCTGATTCTACCCCGTGTAACCTCGAAGATGTGGACTTGCGAAACATGAAGACGCACACATCTTAACAAGATCGGTTTTGTGTCACTAGAGTCGTCATCGGTTCGCCTGATAAAGATAACCACCTGAAACCCAGGTAGGTTTGTTGCTTTTTCTAATGACTACCTACACGACATCTAAAGGACGATAATATCATCAACCTCAGGGCTAATGGAATATCTTCAGGTTATCCATTACTCCCTTTAGAATGCTGCTCCTGGCAACACTTGTATGGCACTATACTCTGAGGGGCGTTTGCATGCCACCGAAACTTAAACGAAATGACGGATGACGCCGGTTCCACAATGATAAACAGATAAATGTTGCTGAAGCGCACTGTTATGCCGTCATGTTTAGACCGGTTGACGGCTTGCGACAGGCCCCCGCAAATTCGTCTGCCGATCTTATTCTCCCAGGCTTACACTGGTACCAGGGTTTTGTACACAGAATCACATATGGCAGACCGTTTGCGCGGGCGCACCGTGGCTTGACCATAGTTGACTGGTAAATCCTATTCGAATTCTAGTCATTTATATACATGGTGTGAGCATATGTATATGTATACTTGTGCGTGGATGTGTATGCATACACATTCTCACGTACTTGTGGAAGGACGTGACAGCCAAAGTCTGGCTTTTACAATGCTATCATACCGGTATATGAGGATAATATAGCAACCTGAGGAAATTCCTTGGATTATCCGTTTAGCCTGTGAAGGTAAAGATCAAGGTTCAATATCACTTATTTTCGAATGCTAATCGATAAAAAGGCAGCCATGTTTCAGCCTTCTAAGACTGAACAGACAAATATTTATGTACAATATTCTATCTGTGATGGTGAAAATAAACCAGGGAGAAAAGTGGACGCGTGAACAGGTTTCATATATAAGTTCGCTCAAAAGCTGATTTCGGCCAAAAGAGAAGACAGTCATTTGATTCCATCTCTCTTAGACAGCCCCATCGGTTCATTAACTGACGTGTTCCACCAGCTATTCCTTACCACAGTTTCAAAGACAATCTTTAAAGGGAGGGTTTACTGCAACTCATTCCGCTTGATCTAAGCAAGTTGGAAAGAAAGAAAATTGTTCTCAGAGGTGTATTTAGATCAATAAGCTAACTCGTTTAGCTCGTAAGGTGAAAAAGGAATTTTAGCGCAAACGCCATCATTTCTCACTAAGGTGGAGAGTCGAATATGACACATGATTCGTTCGGTGAACCAGGAGCAAACATGGTATTCCCAACTTCCCGTGTGAATGCAGCTTCTCAGCAGTAAGAAGCAGTGTTAAAAATAAATGGCAAATCTTTGTAATGTATTACTAATAAGGTTGCTGAAAATCCGTGGACAGCCCACGACCGGTTTCGCCCTTTTTGGGGCTCATCAGGTAACCGCAGTTTCCGGGTTTCCATCAACCTTATGTTCTACTTAAAACCAAATGGCACGGAGTTAGCGAATATACACTCATTTGCAAACTGACTTGGTTTTTCGAAAGACCCACCTGGAACCCAGCTGAATCTCTCGTTTGTGACGTCTTGTGCCACTCAACATGATCTCTGGATTGTAATTTGTCACACTTTGTTTTCCCAATTTATTGTTGACATTCTGAGAGAACCTTCTTAGGTGTCGACGGATTTCCAGCAACCTTATGAGTAGTACATTACAAAGATATACATGTATCGCGATATCTCGAATATCGTAGCGACTGAAACATGAGGCGGCCTGGCGCAGCACATTCAGTTGCCTGGAAACATCACAAACGAGAGATTCAGCTAGGTTACAGGTGAGTCTCTCGAATTAGTTTACAAATGAGTGTATATTCGCTAAATGGCAAATCATCTCGTCAGTGGGAAAGAAAGACTAAGAAACACTATGTTGCTTCTGAGAAACAAAGTTTTTACTGAATTGATGCGTTCAAGAAATAAATGACATTTGTAGTGCTTCTTGGCACCACAGTATGACATTTGAAAGTAACTGACCAGTGTCAGTGGTCACCAACAGAAGAATACAAGCGAATAAAGTTTGTTGAGTTTGAGAAGCGAAACATGAAACGAATGACGTTTCCTAGTGAGCTTACTGAATAATTCAAATGAGACTGTGCAGTTTGTTAATCGCACCATGGCAACATCCACAAACGGACCTTCTTCATTTGCTGAAGCTCTGCTTTCCACGCCAGTTCTTCAAAACTCCTGATAAGCTTCCAAACAGTGCAGAAATACTCAGCAGAATGTAGAAGAAGCTGTTTGCTCTAGGTGTAGCTGTACAGACAGAAATAAAACTTTTAAAAGTACTCAGATCATAAACCAGCGATTCAACTGGGTTCCAGCGAGTATCATGTTAAAAGCCAAATTGGTATACAGGTGAGTGGAGATCGCTAATTTCGTGAAATTTGAGTTCAAGTAGAACATAAGGTTGATGGAAACTCGGGAACCGCGCATAAATGATAAGCTATGGCCTGTAGAAGGGTTTTCAGCAACTTTATGAGTGGTGCATCACGTAAGTACTGACGGAAAACTTACCTGAATCTTAGATGAATCTCTCGTCTATGCGACTGTTGAATTGAATATGCTCCAAAATGGGGGCTTTATGTTTCATTTGGTACGAAAGTCGAGATATCGCAGTATATTTTCATAAAGGAAACTATCCATTAGGCTACCGGAAACTTTCCGATAGCCCACGATCCATTTCGCCCTCCTAGGGCCCCAACAAGTAGACCAAGTCTTAAATTTTTCATCAACCTTATGTTCTACCTGAAGCTAAATAGAATGAAGGTGTCTATCCTCACATGCCAATGTGTTTTGAACCGAAGGCTACCTCCTGTTTATGATAGTCTCCAACTGAATGTGCTACACATTGGCCACCTTATGTTTCATTTGGTTTCAGCTGGAAAATATCAGAAGCCAGAGATTCATCTCGAAATCAGTTGTATTTCCCTTTGAAACCAAGTTATTACACAAATAACTGTAGTTCACAAACATTTTTACATCTCTAATGTGGTCATTCGGACCGGCACTTACTTTGGAGTTACCATGCAACCGGTGTTGCGTTTATGCAATTTTAAATAAAGAAATTTTGTTCTGGACTAGCTTCGCGGTCATTGGTTAATTTGGGTGACTAAAGGACGGTGTTGGTTGTAAATGAGAAAACAACAAACTTCTAGTGAAACTTAACATGCTATTGCTTCAGTGTGATAGAAGCGTTGCCGAAGCTTTTTGCTGGAAATTTCCTGATTGTGAAAGATGACAGAAAACAGACAACACAGAGGATTTCGCCCTGTCTATCCGCAATGAGCATGAACCGATGTGTTTTTTTGGTACCACAATTCTCGAGTCAAGATTTTGTTGGGAGAAACTGCGACGGGATGATTTATAATCCTCAATTTTTTCCAGGTGAAATTCAGTTTGACACAAAAATATGCTCCAGTTACAACGAGGTCAGTGCACTCTTGTTGGAATAGTAAATTTTAATGTCGTTTCAATGTTAAGCGCCTTGCTACGGAAAGCATTCACATCTGCTGTGTAGAACTGATTTGGCAGGACTTTTGCTTAGTGTTCGAATTCCCTATTTTGTCGCATGTTTATTCGTGCATCATGATTAGTTCCTGAGGGGGACTCTTCACAACAAAGTGATTCTATTTTCTGTACAGGATTCACTTCATGGGTTCTCTCAAATGTCCTCCAGAGTGTGCGTATTCAAGCCTTTGTCTATGGCTTACATCGGAGCAGCCTATCTAGACTCGTCCGCGTTGATGAGACCTGCTCGTCCACAAAGCATCACCTGCATGCTGGTGGCTTCTGCTTTGTCCCAAATCCCAGACAGCAAGCTTTGATTTCTCGATCAGTTGTCTTAAACTGCCACTTTTAAATTTAATAAAGCCACTGATCACTCCTATGCCAGTTATATTTGGAAGATTAAAAAAGAACCATATTCAGGCTACCACACCTGGCGAGTAATCCAATCATACCCGGCCTTTCTTCCAAAAATTCATCTTTAATACATTGCTGTTAAGGTCAGTGTGAAGTCGATGGTATCATTAATCCCTTGGATGTGAAAAACTGGGACGCGTTCAAATGCTGCCGAGAGTATGCCTGGTCGAACTAGGCTGGACAACAAGTTTCCACGGCACCTGTTCCAGGAAAATGGGCGGCAACTACCTGGGAATTCTCCCTACTCTAATAATCAAATCCCATTAAGGTTTAAAGTTCTGATTTAGTGAGATTTAATATTTCAGAGGGTCAGTAGGGGTGAAACGGAACACGAAGCACGCAGTACAATTAATTTGCCTGATGTAATGATGTTGATGTGATTGTAATCTTTCTGAAATGTGTATCAACTTAAATTTCATCCTTTTCTTAGAAAATACTTAGCAAGCTGGAAAACGCTTGGAACCGATTGAAAAATCACCATAGATAAATGTATAAATTTTTCCCCAGACCTAGCAAGTTATTCTTATGAAGTGGCTGGCGCGGAACGTCCCACACTTGGCGCTTCCGACTTACGCCGAAGCCCATTAGCCGCACAATGCTCTTAGCTGCAAAACATTTAGAAGGGAATAAAACTTTTCCCGCCAAAATGTTGCATTTTGTTGCATACGTGCTCAAACCAAAAACCATCCTAATCTACGTCCATATTTTAGCGGCTCACCAAATTTCATTGTCCACTGAAGCAGTCATACATCTGGCGGCTTAAGTCTGGTAGAGTACTTTCCCAGCATCGCTGAGGCCCCATGATGCCTAGATGGGGTTCAAAGGTTTGTACTAGTACTCTGAACGCAACTGCCTGCCTGCTTTGGACACACGTCGTGGCTTTCCAAAAAACAATTCCGTTGTGCGAGTACTGAGCGTCGTGTAGAGAGTGCACAAAGTGGAAGCTGCATGCCGCAGCCCATGTGGCAGCACTCTTCTCTTGTGCCCTCGGAGCCCTGCCTCCCAAATGCCCTCAACAGGTCAGGAAAGCCCTCCGCCCTCGTAGGTACACATCCCCTTTCGCATTCCGCTCCATTTGACATGCAGGCTAGCGTGCTGTCAAACACGAACACAAACACGCAAGCAAACACACAACCAAAACACAGCGGAGCCAACCACTCCCGTCTGTCTGTCTGTCGCTCGTGTGAATCAGTGTTAAATTTGCGAGGTTGTAGGATAGACAGACCTACGTATACGAAGCAAGCTGCTTACGCCACTACAATAGCCGTGCCATGTCTAGCGTTGTCCGTTGTCTGAGTCTGCGTGCCTGCGCAGTGACGTTGACCGTGGCACGCGCATGCCTGGCTCTCAGTATATAGGCTTTTCTGAGAAGCCGCGCAACTCCGAAACGCCGTGTTTCACCTTTCGATCCACCCAGACGCACAACCTATACAACGTGGCCTGTAGCTGATCTCGGCTAGCTCCGCTTATGGTCTCACGCGCTACGTCCCATCCGTCCACAATTCATTGTGAATTATTTCATCACTTGCCGTGGATCCTTTTAAATCATTCTTCGTAATGTCAACTACGGTTGTCGGGCATCGACCTACCTCCCACCGCCCTTTTCGGAATCTAGTTCCAGTCAGCTATCCACCCCGTATTGCAGGTCAGATGGACCCCAGCGGGTTACACGAAGAGGCGCTATTAGCCATTGCAATTAACCCAGGCATTACAGGTATGAGCTGCACGAAGCCGTTTTTCCTTCCTTCTCGCAATTCTGGTGATGGAAACCATGGGCCCGTGGAAAAAGGTCTCGGATATGGGGCATTTGGAGTTGTGTGGTAAGTCATCGTAATCCAAGAATCTGGATAAACAGCGCGAGCGTTCTTGTGGGTGTCATCTGGATGGCACACTAGTTGTGGATAAACCATGCTAATGTTTTATTGTTTTTGGGTATGGCAGTAAAGTTCCGGTGTTGGACACGCGTGTTACTATCGGTGTTAATGATGACGAAAGGGTATCCTAGATGGTTTGGTTGGGAGGAACGCACGCGCATGCTAACTTTCAACTTTTCAGCCCAGCATAACATGGAGGGTTGACAGCACAAAAGCAGCTCTCCCACAAACGGTAGTTTTTTACCGGGTAAAATACTGCAGAAATTAGTTCCTCACTCGAGTGACTTTTCTCTGTATAGTTGCTCGACTTTCCTGTGGCCCACACCATCTGGCCAACTTTTGGAGGGAAATGTCGGTAAATAATCTGACAGAGATAGCAACTTCTCTCCAAAATGTGGCACTTTGCTTTGCATCTTCACATCCACCACTGAGGTAAGAGAATCGCAAGATGGGACCAGCAGCCGATTTCAAGGTACTCGGGAGGGTTGGAATCCACGTCATCTAAACGTGGACCCATGATTCTATCCATCGAGCCATTCGGGTCCAAGGATGGTTACTAATACTTTTCTCACCACCGGGTTCGTCACGTAGCCCGTTCTAGTGTATTTCCACCAAAGGAGTGATGAGTTGGCCAGTTCACTCCAGCACAGTTTGTGTTATGGTTGTGGTCTGTTTTGTTCTCCTAGCATATATGTCGGTAAAACGATGGGATCACGTTGGAAGTTGCAACACAGTTTGGTCATATCCGTAGTCAACGCCAGAAGCGAGTAAGAAAATTGTGAGTTGCACACACTACGATAGAGTTTTGCATACCTCACCGCCACAATCACTGCGGATACTGGATAGTGTCGAGACCGTGACCCATTCACCTAGCCAAATCACCTACTCATTGTTGTCTTCGTCATCAGTGGCAGCCACAGCGAACGAGAACACTGGTACGTCACTACCGTACACCCATGCCCACTGCTCACTATACATCGGATTGTGAGCGCAAAGGCTGATTTTCCTTTCTGACCAGCCCGTCCTTATAAATGTCACAAACTTCATGGCCCGTCATCTCACAAGAAATTCATAGAACAGCGTCTGTTCGATTTGCTTTGATCGATACTGGTTGTAAAGCAAGCTTCAGCTGAACTGTCTTTCATCCCAGTAAAAGCAACTACTTGAGGCACCGCAGTCCAAGGCTATTGGGCAGCATTTGCCTTTGAACCACACAAGTTCGCACAAAGGCTTCAGGTTAGTGGTGCAATCAGACGCGTAATTCGACCAGGACTGGGGACGCTATCACTACGAAATTCATATAATACTCTAGGATTGGGTTTGAAGCCCACCGTAATAGATAGCCGTGATAACCAAAGATAGAAATTAGTATCCTCGGGAGTTTTTAATGCATTGCAAGGTTGTCCAAACATAAGATTCTGGAATCTTAAAAGTGCGGTCCTTCCGGAACTGGTCTTCAATTATGGGAACTTTCGTACCACTAGTTTGTCACGTGTCTCCTAAATATCCTTCGTGCTCCCAGACTGTGACAGTTCCGCAGTGGCTTTGGTTTTTTTATCTATTTGTCTGAGTACTATGCATAATAGCCATAGTGAGAAACTCGTTCGGTGAGTATCCCCCATGAAGAACGGCCACTCAAAGCCCACAGACCATCCATGGGCCACGAAGCACCATATTAAACCATTTTCCCCGATCGATCTCCCGCAATAGGAACTACAGTTCTATAGAACAACACAGTTCTCGCTCATCCAGGCTACCAACGTAACCGATTGGAGTCATTTCCTGTTTACATTGTGCACTCTCTTGGCGTTGTATCGCCGATGACTGATTCGCTTGTCAGTGCTGCGATGGCATGCCACTATCAAATAGCACGGACTCATCGATTGAGATAGTGTACCCTGGATTTTGGAGCGTTTTTTCAAAGTCGTCACTGGAGTCCCTGTGCCCTCCATATAAAAAAACCAACCCGATGAGGAATGGCTGTGCACATTTTTTAAAGCGGATCACTACTTGGCAAACCGAAGTGCATGTGCACAGATCAAATTTCTCACCGTGTTTTCATACTTGTGATGCCCGTATCGCAACCCCCCGTGTGTGAGCACGGATGGCATCCTAGACCCATCGTACTCACATACTGATTCTGCCGGTGGTTCGGGCTAAGTTGTTCAGCCCCTCCCCGCCTTCCACTTACTTTCAAAGCATGTGCCTGTATTGATTTATTCAACCGGTGTGCATACTTCTTTTCGTTCGTCTAGTGAGTAGCTAATTTGTGGTGTAATTGAGCATCTCCGTGCCCGATCGAGAGGGTTGCGTATATGCCCGTCTATCCTAAGCGCACACGCAGAGTAATAGTTCGGTTTAACATTACATCTCCCATTAGACTCTTAACGTCGTCGCACAAGAATCCCATATGTCCTGGGGGAGGGAATATTGTGTGACGCATTGGTTTCATAACGCAGTTTGGAGATCT
Source organism: Opisthorchis viverrini (assembly GCF_000715545.1). Classification (NCBI taxonomy): domain Eukaryota; kingdom Metazoa; phylum Platyhelminthes; class Trematoda; order Opisthorchiida; family Opisthorchiidae; genus Opisthorchis; species Opisthorchis viverrini. The sequence continues at coordinate 176,274 of NW_008752090.1, read as the reverse complement.
CTTCACGTAGAGTGATTGTTAGATTTATCTTGATTGCTATCGAACCATCTTGAGAGTTTTGTCAGAATGGTTTACCATGGCAACTACTTCTTCAGACTTGATAGGAGTAGTTAGCCTTGTGAAATGCATTTCTCACGAAAAATTTCATGGCCTTTTTGACCTCGTCAGGCGGCCATCATAATCAGTCCACAAAGGTATTGTACGGAAGCAGTTACTGTCAAACTGATTTGCCCTTTATTGCGACAGTCGATCCTAAAATTCAAAACAATGATGAAGCTAACGCAGGACGCACACACCGACTACCTGCAGAGGAACCAGTCATTTCGTCAGCATGTAGTTTATCTCCGTTTCACAGGAAGTCCGCTGTAGGTCTGTGAGTCGTTCATGGTCTCTGTCTTACCATCAATGCCCCGATAAAGTCTTGGCTGGGGTGTTGCGGAAGTATGGTGTGACAATGGGTATGACATCACTGTGAATGATTCTTTCAAGAACTGACAAAAACGGCTCATTAATTCGTTCATCATGTTGGTACGATCAGATCACATCTTCCTGTCCGGGCTACATTTACCTATGGGTCGACTATCAGACAGAAGCAGCTTCCCGGTTACCGCTTGTGTGGTAGCCACCATCATCACAAGTGTGATAGTGACAACAACTCAGAGTACTACAACAACCGACGCTTTGTAAAGAGGGGCCTATTGGAAACTTTCAGTGACTGAAAAAAGGACATTCTGCACAGAGATCGTTGGAACTCTGCGTCATAGGTTCACCGGGATACGAAAAGAACCAAGGGCTTGTTTGTATAAATAATGTTGCCGTAATACGACTGCTGACGACCATTGTGACCATTACGAGTATTTATTTCGTGAGCCTTGCTATATCTAAGTCATAGTCAAACAAAGTTCATCCGTTTACCAAATCAGTCTGAGAATTCCGTTATTCTTGTATTCCATTTATGTTTGACTAACCTGAAGGTTAGGCGCTGTGCGCGGCAGCATCCATCAGCTTTCTTTTGCGAATGTGAGGTCAATATAACTATGGAAAACTTAACAAAAGAAAGTTTCTAGGAAATCCTTCTCTGACGCAACCTTATACCAAAGTTTTTGGTTCAAACCCAACTCTGGTCTTTCAGTTGTTCCTGTCTAGACACGGAGAAATTGGCTTTGTCCCTGTTTTCTTGTTTCCTTTTACTGGGTTGTACGACGTGATCCGCGGACGATGTGATTTTTCATCTCATAACAGCTTTCAGAAGCAGTGAAAAGTGCATTCGATTAATCAGGGAAATGCCAGGAAATGTCTGATTTATGGTTTTGTTGTACTGAAACGATGCTTTGCACCATCTGAATTGCTATTCGACTGATGTGCAACATCGGGGAAGACCGCCTAGACATACGGTCACGTTTGATCAATAGGGTGGAATTCATTCTGGATTTGCGATGCAAGGTGTATTCCCATTGAAAATAACTGAGCATAGCCTATTCCAGCCCACACAACGATAAGTGTATAGCCCAGTTTAGTATGTTACAACCAATTAATTATTAGTATCGGTGAGGAGAGTTGGGTTCGAGAAGCCGGATTTTGGACTCGCGTACGATGAAGTCAATGAAAAAGTGTCTAGTCAGATGACCGCGTTTCATTAGGCAGATTATGGATCGTGTGGTCAGGTTACATTGTCTTTCCCAAGACCAGAAGTACATGGGAGGTCACAACGAGCAGTGAACAGTGACAAACTTGAGACAATATTCTAGGAAACAGCAAGTTTTCACAGTCTGGGTGAGAAAGCCTTCTTCCCATGATTTACTATCAAATGCCATCTTTGCACAGAGTCCTTGTGCCCTAGTTAAACACACTTAAATATCATGTGTGTATTGTGATATATTGCGTGAGGAATTGTTAGAAAGATGTGAGGGTATCAGATGCACGTTTTTAGCGAAACTGTGGAGACCAATAAGACTTCTCAGATGTCTAAGGAGCATAACTGGGAGTTCGGTCAGTTGAGCAAGCCCGTGAGGCTATTTCGATGTAGGTGAGAATGAATTCAACTAGAGGAGAAACAGTGGACAAGTAAAACATCGCCAGATTGCTTGCGACCAGAGTAGTTGTTAAGTCTCGAAAGGTCACCAAGGTTCAGTACGAAACCTTTCAGCTCAGGGGCTCCTTCTGTGGCTGTCATGGGCCGAACGGTCATAACTGCACAGGAAGTCAGGTTTGCGCTTTTTCTCGCTGGACTAGTTGTGCGCCTCTTCATAATTTGAAGTATGCACAGGGATATACCGCCCTTTCTCTCCGGAGATACCGGCCAAAAGCTCTTTTTCGGGACAAACCTTGGCAAACAATAGAGGCCACATTGGACCAATCAGAAGTGGCCATTTAGAGAGTGCTCTCTCCAGAGGGAGATGAGTGCATTACGATGTCTTTGGACGTCTATCAGCATTAGATCAACCGGTTTTCTCCGTGAGCACTTTACGGTGGTTTCATTTTGCACTCATAAACTGAAGATTGGTACAATGATACCTCAACTGAGTCACTTTACAGAGTTTTCATCACCCTGTTTTCTCACATTTGTCATTTTTATTTGGTGAGTCCTACTTTTGACTGTTGTGAAGAAAACGAGGCACATGGCTAACAGACCGGTCTCTAAGTTTTTGTCTTGCGCTATCCCGAGCTCGGTCCCTGCTACACCGCGCTTTTTGGCGTTATCGTGGAGTAACTGTTCATATGGCGCACATTTGCATTAGTTCAATGAGGCATGGAACAAGCTAGATGATACCTTATTTGATTTGCTGGTCCAGTTAAATGAAATCTCGGAGCAGTACTTTTTTTCGAAAAAATAGGCCATGAA
>NW_008752090.1:140572-172940 GCF_000715545.1 Opisthorchis viverrini | reverse complement strand
GAGGCATGGAACAAGCTAGATGATACCTTATTTGATTTGCTGGTCCAGTTAAATGAAATCTCGGAGCAGTACTTTTTTTCGAAAAAATGAGGCCATGAAAAAGTGAAAGAGTGTAATGGTCCAAGAGGTCTATGATCTTTCCTGTGAATTTCTCAGGCCAAAACAATATCCACTAAACACCAACTGCAGTACGAGCAAAGATTTTCACAACTTTATCTCTGGTTTTTCAATGAAACGGAGTCGACAATTTGTAACCTTGCGGTAGCCGGCTTGATGGTAGTCTAGGTGCTATTTCCATCCTTAAAACTGCATATTATTTACAGAGTTCCTTCCCTAAAGTTTCGGCCTATGAGTCAGTCGCTTTTGTAGATGTTTTTCTTTTGCCCTTGAGGCCGATGAATTTTCTCACTTATCTTGTTCAATTGTCACAGCTCCACAAACCTCGACATGCATCGCTGGAAATGGTTCCTCTACACATTCACGTTCACACCAGTTTTTCTGTTGTTTACACTGTTGTACTTGACGAGTTGTCACACCAAGTGGAGTCGACTCTCCCTACGTTTTCGCTGTTTTACTTTGTGTTGATTGCTGTTACCCAGTTGGAACTGTAGACAAACGGTAAAAGCTGTTACCAAGGTGTGGCTGTCATCACGACAGGACGCATTGATGTGTGCAACTTGTGAGGGCAGAATGCTGACTTGGAGGGCGGACAACGGCTAAAAAGACCGGAGAACCCCTATAGAAGCCATCTGGCGATTGAATTTGTGATTTATATTGCAACGGGAGAATATTGTAATTACAAATCACCATCACAGCGTAGGATTCGGGAATTTTATGCTTCGAAGTCATACAGAGCGTTTGGAGACCCGGTATGAAGGCCTGGAAGGCTAGTTGCTTTGCTTCTTTGTGGTTATTTCTTGTGGGAACATGGTTTGTCTCACTGGATACAATGACCTGGAAGGTTTAGGTTCGTTTGTGTAGGGCGAGTTTTAACTGAAATTGTCTACTGTTTTCAGGGATTGTCTGTTTATATTGAAATATTTAAAGCTCTATAAGAACACGTGTGCTCCTATCAGTTTAGATGTAGGATACCTATGGAACTCCACACAGGATTCTGGCCCTCATCAGCACCCGCTGTCTTTCAGTGACTTCAATGAACTTGTTTTTTCTTCTAGGCCTTTTTGAACCAACGTGACAATGTGCTAAATCATGAAGTTTGAAAACAGAATACTAGTTCCCATCTTTCCGCATTCCAACGTTCCAAATGGTATCGAGAAACAGTTTAATGAGTGGTCGTCTTCAAACCTAGCTCTTGTTTACTCGAAGCCCACTAACTGTGCTTTACTTCCCGTCAGCAACATTGTGGTAGTAAGCAGTTTGGTATTTTGAACTGTTATTTCCACAGACTTGTTTCTCTCGTCACATCTGTTTAACCACTATGTTGTTCGATTCCTTTTCTTCCAAACGATTTTGGTACTCCATCTTGAATAGTGAACGTAAACTGCCCCGATGCCGTTATTTCGTTGGGTGAGAACTTTAATACTTGCCCGGTCAACCAGTTGACAATATTGTCTTGGTCGAATTAGGCATCAACATCACAAAGACCGAATCAAGGCATATACAAATTACAATGCTATTTTGCCTCATAGACAGTGATAGAAATCTGTCTCTGCGTTCATGGCGGTACATACCTGCATTTAATTTTCTCAAAACCCAAGTTCTCTCCCCAATTGTAACACATGGATTGGAAGCTTGATCGCGGTGCATCCAAAGTCTAGGGGTTTCTGATAACCAGTGTTTTTACGGGTTCTTTTAGTTCACTAACTGGTGGACGAATCCAATGGCTTGCTCTGCTCCTTTGACGACAGCGTTTGTGTTGTACAGAGAGTACAATAAGATTCGTGAACAGGTTCTACTCTTGCGCCACTTAAGAGTAATTGTGGTCGCCTGAGGGGACAATATAAGACATAAGGCGGTGTCATTAAAACCGTCTACACAGCTGGTCACTAGGACCAGCTTTGGTTCGCAGTTCATACAGATCTGGTCGTCAGTTGCCCCTCCTGGATGTCACTGAAACCAGCTTACCGCCTCAGAAGACAGTGGGTGTAAGTGAAAATAAGTATTCAAACGACCGCTCTCCGTGCTGTTCAAATGTGCATCATCGCAGATAGCTGAGTCGTTTCTGCGGTACTTTTCATTGTTGGTGTCTCCATTGAGTCATTTTTTCATTCGATATTTTGATTACTTGTTTGAGTTCGATTCAATACTGCTGAACATTTTGGAAATTTCTCAGTTTACCCTTATATTATGGATTCATTTTTGCACCTGCGTGCACCGGTTCACTCATAAACGGAATCATTGCTTTTTGACCGTACCACATCAACCTGCCCGTGCGGCTATCGGTTCAGGCAGGGAGGTTTCGGGCGGACCACCAATGATCGTCGTGTTAAACTTTGCAGTAAATGCCTTCCGTTTTGAACCATCTTAACGTCACCAGTAGAAGCCGTGTGCATTTGACCCAACTTTTATAAATACCCTTTAATAAAGTCTTCGGTGCTGTTGTTATGTCCTGGGCCTTAGTCATGCTGTGTGTACAGGTGTGGAAAGCCCGATGTCTCAATCCAATGCTGACTGCTATTCATTAAAAGTGGGGAGTTTAGGAGGCAGTTCGTTCAGTTACCTATCAGTTGCGTGAAGCTAACTAAAACGGTTTCATGAACAGCTCAATTTAGCACAGTTTGATCGTGTGGAAGACTCACGTACTATCTTCCAGAACAAAAACTTCGGTGAAGGTTATCTCTTCGACCTCGCGCCGTCAAACGCAAACACACATCCTCCGTTTTGTCTGTTAAGTGTGAGCTATTCACCAGTGCAGATACTTCAGGTGTTCGAGATCCCGTAATGTGAACCCGGGGCACTACAGAGGCTATGTCGTGAGTTTCTGATTATATGGTCCGTCCTTGAGTCCCGATAGCTCTTGTTTAGGTTGGAAGATCTGTTGTTCAATCTGATTTGACCCAACCTGTTTCCTCATGCGCAAGTTATACACCTGTTTCGAGTTGTCGCATAGCATGGGTTTTGCTTTTATCTGGCAGTTTTACTTCGTCTCTCTGGAGTCTCGAGCCCTCTCGTAGACAACTAGTCAGACAGCTTTTTAGGAAATCCACGTTTCAGACACACGTTTTTTCATTTGTCAATCGCGTCCTTTGAACCCGTCTCATCGTATTGACTAATAACTGTGTGATCAACCACCCATCGTTCACTGCTCGGTTTATTTCGGTTCAGGTCTGTGATTGATCCACGTGACGGCCAACGGGTTGCACTGAAGCGGATCCCTCGCGTGTTTCACAATTCAGTCACTGCCAAACGGGTTTATCGGGAGTTGAAAATGCTGTCATGCTTCAAACACGACAACGTATGTGTGAATACCTCTGTCCCCATTTTCTTGTTTACAAGACTTCCCTTCATTGCCTGTAGTCACTATCCTACTAGCTTTAAACCGCTTGTCTTGGCTCGTCACAGTGCTGTCATGACCGTTGTCACTAACTAATGATAGTTAAACAGTGCAAAATCACCCACCCTCTTAGCGGATATCTGTTCCATTAGGACTTCATGTGAATCCACGACTTTTCCATATTTCGTAGGACACAATTTTGATTATCTGCCCAATCTATTCCGTGCTTTCCTTACTTTTCAGATTGTCAACCTCCTTGATGTCGTGAAATCCGAGAACTATATGAAATTTGATGAAATGTATCCTTTCTGTTTGCGCTGCTATATTTTTTTTTACAAACGGAAGCCCTAAGGTGACCCTAATCGTACCAAGTCTATCGACTCTTTTACTTTGTGATCCTTCTGACGCAATCGATGTACTGACTCTGAAGTGCAGCTACGCGGCTACGACCCAAAACAGAATGGACGTGACCTGTTATTGTTCTTGGTATTATCTTCGTTGTTATTGTTGTTGTTATTCTCGCCGTCGTTGCGAGCATAGAATGACCTCCAAGGCGATAAGGTCATCACATAGGCACACGCACAATATGGCATGCGCGAACTAGAACAGTTCATGCTGTCCAGCCGTTTGGTTTTGTGCGTTAGTGCGACTTTGGTTGCTTTGTTTCTTTCAGTGTTGTTGACTGCTGTCCTGCCTGCCTGCCTGCCTGGTTGCCTGCCTGCATCGTCCAGTTCGTGCTCGCGCGCAGCCGTCTACTAGCCTCCTTTGTTTGCCTTACAAGGTCACCACAAATACGCACGCCAAAGCAGTCTGGAAGTGAATTCATGACGTTGCCTGACAATGAATGCTGGCCTAGATTCTTCAGCTTGGTTTTCGTTTTAGGCGCGAGACTCGTTTGTATCCACTATCTGGTCGATTTGTGCAACCACTTCAAAGTGCTTGTTTCATCAGATTTGTGGTCGTTCTCGTTCCGAAGTTTTCAGTGATGGGATCATTTGGATAAATGTCACCGTTGGATTCTCGTACAATTATCTTCCATCAGTTTTGTGCCCAAACTGTTTTGGGACAGTCACGAACCACCGATGGGAAAGCTCGATACAATCGCAAGGGCGACGCGAATTAGAGATGGGGACGTTCTAGGGGGCTGTGGCTTTCTTGGTAGATTTAGTTTGAAGTGTTCCGGTCAGGACAGAGATTCACCGTCGCTTACTGGCTGTCCATAGCCAATGTTGAGCTTCCAACATTGCCTGTTGGCTAAACCTGTCTGAGATGCTCGGAATTTTCGCAGGGAGCCGATTGAATAAGGATTTGACCATCCTACACTTGACTGCCTCAAGAACTGAACACCGACTACCCATTAGGAGTGATTGCTAACTTCTCCCCTATGAATGATCACACATATAGAAGTTAGCATAAGACCGCCTATACTGATTTATTCCCATGTGTTATTCCCAGCGACCTGGCTGATGAATTTCGCAACATTCAGCCACTTCGCTGTCGCAAACTTGCGTCTTCTTGAAGCCCCTCGCGAGATCTAATGCCCGAAGGCTATCCTTTTCTTTCGTGTCATTTTCACCTACAAGCTTACGTGGATCAGATGTTCAAGCGTTGCAACTTTGAACTCGTGCCTCACTGTTTATAACATCTGCAATTTAGCCCACGTAAAAAACGATACTGCACCACTTCCAGGACCTCCAGCTCAAGACATGTTCGGTCGATAGTCAGGGATGGAGCCTTGTCACAGTAAGGGACTAGTGCTCGTCTATGGCGCGCAATAGTTCACATTGCTATGCACGAGTCAACGAAGCGTGATACATCCAGGGCTGGAGAAGCGTAGACGTCTTGACTACCGTACAACACTGTCTTGGCCTATATTGAGTAGTACTGGTTCTTTTCAGGATATTCAACCTCATGATTAAATCTCTTTCGACAGTTGTTGGTCGTGCTCCTCTGTCCTTAACTCTGCCCTCGTGTCCTCCTCATCTAGCTACTTTATGTTCGAGCTCATGCAAACAGATTTGCACAAAATCATCGTCTCACCACAACCTTTGTCATTGGACCATGTTAAAATATTTGTCTACCAAATATTACGAGGTAAGTCGTTGGTTGCCTGCTTCTTTTGTGTTTTTCGTCATTTTTGACCACAGTTGCAAATTTGCTTGGGGTTTAATTTCACGTTCATATCTGGTGGCGTTTTGTCGCTTTTTTGGACAGGGGAACGCTGTAATGACGGATGCGTCTGATTGGAATTTCTTACAGCAGACACGTAATTCGTAAATGGTTTTCACTCCGTACATTGCTCGGTCCGAAAATCCTTTTGCTCCAGTGGGGGCACATACGTCACTAACTCAGGTCCCACAGACAACATCGTTTTTTATGCAGTTCTCTGGCAAAAGCAGTCACTGCAGCAGAGATCAATCTGACCCTCCCCTACAGCTGAAGCCTAGAGACGGAGGCCAATACTTATCTAAAAAAAACCGCCAAATTAGTGTAGCCTTTGGTTCACAATACCGAAACCCACCCAGTCGATAATTTTTTCTGCATCATACCAGACCGGAATGCACATGTACACGGTCGTTTTCCTAAGTGTTCATCCATTCCCAAAACATGTATACGTGACACTAACAAGTGACGCAGAACCCAAAGGTGCATTTTTGACATTCATGACCTGTCGGATTCGAGACAGCATTCATGATTTTCCGATGACGATGGCAGGCACACTTGGGCCTTCCATGTCACGTGCCTCTCCTGCATTTCATGTTGCTCATGTTTCCGGTCTCAACGTACCCAATTGTTTACCGATCTCTTCAAAATAGTTTTAAAGGCTGTAGTGTTTAGTTCAGCAATACATGCTAATTTATAGAACTACTCAGTGTCAAATTGCTGTAACTACTCTATTTGCGTGTGCTGAACTCTCCACACAAATCCTACCAAAGCAGCATGGTCGCGATAGGATAACGAACCCAGTTTTGATAACAAATGTGCACTCAATTCAGCTGGTTGCAAAATTGTCAAAAATAAAAGGGGAAATGATCCATTGTGGAAAGGCTTAGCTCACATCAGGATTCAGTTCTAAACTATGCTCGACAGAAACATAGTCTTTTTGATTATGCATATAGGTGGTTTTAAGTTGAATGTCAGGCTGTACATGTCAGACTGTACATGAACTGCTTAGCTTACTTCAAGTCGACTACCGCAGCTATCTGAACGCGTGGTTACCCAGTTCGGTTGCGAACCGGCCAACGGAACCTCAGCACGTGGTCAGGTCAGCTGATGATCCGGTTGATAGCTGATTTACTTCCCACTCACCTTGACACCGTACGTGGACAGTAGGTCAGCTGATCGCTTGTCCCCTCAATGGATCACCGGTCGTTTGACTGGAATCAAGAGTACGTTGTGGTATGATTCTTCGTCACGTTGGACGATTCGGCTTCTTCCGGCAGAAGACGCAAATAGTGTATGAAGCTTCATCTGGTTGCTGACTGGACGCAAGTCTGGATTGATGCGCTTTAGCACTCAGCGAGATACGCTGTCGTGGATTGCACTGGGCATCCCGGACTATGCTGCATCATCCAGAGGGCATGGAACTGCACCCATCATCACCTGCTCCCAGAGGATTTTGTACTCCGACCTCCGCTCCATCGTCTCACAAGTTATGTTCTTTAACCAGAGTCTTCATATGGGTCTGTTCAAGTTAAGCCTATAACTCAGTTTCGACAACCGGCTTGCAAACAACCTCATTTGCATACCAATTTGGTTTTCACGGGAAATTCACCTAAAACTTGGGGAAATTCCTCGTTTATGGTGTTTATCAACTGAACCGCCTCATGCTTCAATTGGTGCGATATTCGGGATATCGCAATACATCGTATGCACGCAACACACAGCCCACGACCGGTTTCCCAACAGACAGCATTCATGATTTTCCGATGACGATGGCAGGCACACTTGGGCCTTCCATGTCACGTGCCTCTCCTGCATTTCATGTTGCTCATGTTTCCGGTCTCAACGTACCCAATTGTTTACCGATCTCTTCAAAATAGTTTTAAAGGCTGTAGTGTTTAGTTCAGCAATACATGCTAATTTATAGAACTACTCAGTGTCAAATTGCTGTAACTACTCTATTTGCGTGTGCTGAACTCTCCACACAAATCCTACCAAAGCAGCATGGTCGCGATAGGATAACGAACCCAGTTTTGATAACAAATGTGCACTCAATTCAGCTGGTTGCAAAATTGTCAAAAATAAAAGGGGAAATGATCCATTGTGGAAAGGCTTAGCTCACATCAGGATTCAGTTCTAAACTATGCTCGACAGAAACATAGTCTTTTTGATTATGCATATAGGTGGTTTTAAGTTGAATGTCAGGCTGTACATGTCAGACTGTACATGAACTGCTTAGCTTACTTCAAGTCGACTACCGCAGCTATCTGAACGCGTGGTTACCCAGTTCGGTTGCGAACCGGCCAACGGAACCTCAGCACGTGGTCAGGTCAGCTGATGATCCGGTTGATAGCTGATTTACTTCCCACTCACCTTGACACCGTACGTGGACAGTAGGTCAGCTGATCGCTTGTCCCCTCAATGGATCACCGGTCGTTTGACTGGAATCAAGAGTACGTTGTGGTATGATTCTTCGTCACGTTGGACGATTCGGCTTCTTCCGGCAGAAGACGCAAATAGTGTATGAAGCTTCATCTGGTTGCTGACTGGACGCAAGTCTGGATTGATGCGCTTTAGCACTCAGCGAGATACGCTGTCGTGGATTGCACTGGGCATCCCGGACTATGCTGCATCATCCAGAGGGCATGGAACTGCACCCATCATCACCTGCTCCCAGAGGATTTTGTACTCCGACCTCCGCTCCATCGTCTCACAAGTTATGTTCTTTAACCAGAGTCTTCATATGGGTCTGTTCAAGTTAAGCCTATAACTCAGTTTCGACAACCGGCTTGCAAACAACCTCATTTGCATACCAATTTGGTTTTCACGGGAAATTCACCTAAAACTTGGGGAAATTCCTCGTTTATGGTGTTTATCAACTGAACCGCCTCATGCTTCAATTGGTGCGATATTCGGGATATCGCAATACATCGTATGCACGCAACACACAGCCCACGACCGGTTTCCCAACCAGTTTTCAGCAACCCTATGAGTAGTGTGTTACTTACAAACCATGGAATTATTTTCATCTCTACCCTGGTATGAACTCAGACATTACTGACTTAGCTCTACATGCACAGCCCCTTTTCCCATAAATTTCGTCTACCTTCACCTTAAATTCGTAGTCCTACATCTGCTACCCATAGTCGTGATTGAAAATGCTTCTCAGCATTCCAAACTCGTTGTTCTTTCATCGTCGCACTCCTTCCTTGTCAGTCTCAGTGTCCAAAGATTAATGCACACAGACTACTGCCACAAAGAGACTTTGGTGACACCAGAAGCTGGCGTATACTACCTCATAAACACGTTTATATGACAACAACACAGTTACCTCCGTCCAGTCCTGCGAATGTATCCTATTCGTTTTCTTCTGGAGAACTCTCCACCACGGCGATAGGCTGGCAACATGGTTTCGGTTTTGATTTGAGTGACAGGGCGGAGGCTGCGTTATTAAAATGGATTTCCATCAGCGGTCCATTACACAGTGTTGGATTTGTTGCGACAAGTAGGGCACCGAGAACGGGATCCGCAAACCTTGTTTGTTCGTCATTTCTGCCTACTAACTGGAGCGCCGAAATAACAGAAAGTGACTTTTGTAATTCTTGGAAGAAGAAAAAGCCAACTTTCCTGCTGGAGTGGGATGCATCGCCAAGCAATTAAGCGTTGTGTTTCTTCTAACTATATGTGTAGCCTTCGACTCCATTGATCGAGCGCGATTATAAAAATGTGTAGGGTTTGTATGCTTAAGTCCGTGCTTGAGGCCCTGTATCAAGACGCGGTAGCTGAGGTGCGAGCTGCCGGTAAGTATCCTAGCCGTTCTTCTCCAATGGAGTTCGGACTGTCCTGTAGCTCCCTTCCTCTTCATCTTTGCTGTATGTGACATATTTCGCAAGTGAAGGCATCACTGCTAATAATGGTTTTGAGCTTCCTTCAGTTTATCCATCAGTGAATGTACGGGACATCGACCACGTCGTTGTAGTGGGTAATAGCGCCGTAAACACAGGAATACTGTCCAACCGCTCAGCCATTCAAATGTCTTGCCACAGGATGGTTTTTGCACCATCCAAATGTTTTCATTTCTTAGGGGTAGTATGCAGTGTTTCCTGCAATCAATTCGTGCGTGAGTTTTCGACACGGGTTGAATCCACAAGTGTGTATAGTTGTGACGAGCCGCACTGAGCCCGGCAACCGTATGTCATCGGTAGGCACGAGTCTATTGAATTCGATATGAGACCGTGGGAGGGCAGATGGTACTAGAATCACGGATTGGGTGGTGTGGAACTCCTCACGTATCGCACTAGCAACTATCACGGTTTCAACTTCTACTATCATCTGCACGGAATTCGGTTTTGACAGGAGACTCAACTCAATCTAGCTGAACCATCTCTCGTTTATGAAGCCGACCATCACAAACGAGGGATTCAGCTGAACTCCACTGAATCTCCCGTCAAAACCGAATTCGTTTAAAAATGTGAGTATCTGTCGAAATCTGACCAACTTGGGTTCAAGTGGATCATACGGTTGACGGACACTCGGGGACTGCGCCTATTTGATGAAACTGAAGAAGGGTGAAATCGGTCGCGGGCTGTCGAAAAGTTTTTAGCAGCCTCATAAATACCTTGTTACTATGGCTTCACTTGGGGCCGTACAAAGCTGTTGGTTTCTGTCCATGCTTGTCTCAACCTGCATTTTGTGTTTGGGTGTGGGCACATCAATAGGTCTCTGTTCAAAGTTCATCAACGATTTCGGTGTACCTTCAGTGCGCATTGTGTGCCAACTTCCTACACCTAGCTAACACCGGGGACTCTACAGAATCATATGGTTGGTTTCGTATGGGTGGCGTTGTGTTTTTAGACTTGTTGCCAGTGTTCAACAAGTGTTGCGATCGGCAATTTTTCGTTGTCTCATATCAGGTTTATGCATCTTTTCAATAGGGTTGAAATATCTCCATTCCGCACGTATCATTCACCGCGATATCAAACCAGGCAACATGCTAGTGAATTCCAACTGTCTTTTGAAGGTACGTTCAGTGCAGTCAGCTGTTTTACTCGATTTTTTTCCCACATATCAGTCAGCGATAAATGTGCAGAAGCATGCGCGATTGTGTGTGTGCAGTGTCTAAGTCGTTTTTTCCTCTGTTGCGTTCTAATGCCATCTAACGAAAAAAACTCTGTGTGCCTAATCGAACCGCATGGGACAAGAACGATCCATATTACAAGCTGATACTAGCATTTTTATATTTTACTAAGAGGGAAACGCATAACACCTATCTGGGGCCCTGACAAACCTTCTTGTAATGAACTTTGCTGAAATTGTACAATATGTACATGCTCTCCTAGCTCTCTCTAAGTTCACTTGCTCCTGTGAGTGAATTTCACTTGATGTATTAAGTGCATCAAAGTGCATTAAATTCGCACAAATATCTTCAGTTTTTTCGGTACCCTCGAATCCTGTGGTCAGAGAATTCCTTCGTTTGCAACAGACATTTTCTTGAAAAAACTGTACTGATGGAAACGTATCTCGTGAGAAACCAAACCCACCACTGGTCACCACTGTTATCAGTATGTCTATATTAGCCTCAAGAGAACTATATTAATCTCGTCCTGCCTCAAATGTTGGTGGAATTCCATTTGAATGTGTTTACCATTTCAAGGCCGTGTGTTTCACCCACCCTAGGAACCGTTGCTACTTCCCAGAACTACGAATATTTTTCGTGCAGCAACGATTAAACTTTAGAAATTCGGGTTCTGAATCCATATAACCGTTCAGCTGTAACACCCTTTCGGTGCCTAGCTGCCATACCACCCGAAGGAAGCACGAGGGCTGGGATGCTGCCAGGTTGACCAAGCCTAGACAGGAGAAGTTGAGATGCAGGTGTTGGTTTCGAACCACAGATCTTCCGGTCGGTAAATTCGCGCTTAACCAGTTCGTGAATTTGAATGACTGTTATTCTTCGAACTTGCTTGCTGTTTTAGAATTAGTCTAAAGCTAACCGACTGGATGAATGTGTTTGACAGCGCAATTCTGATGCTGTGATACCAGGTTGGCTTGTAATTGGTGCCAAGGGTGCCGGGTTGACCGATCCTTTTCGCTCACATACACACACAAGATGAACAATGTGTTCGAGGACAGATTCTACATGGAGTGGTATGTGCTGGTAACTCACTAGTCACTTGTCTGGGTAAATATTTCATAACAATACCAACCCGATGTGAGTAAATCAAGGCTTGTGAATTTGGACCGAATGATGTGTACGTCTCAGTGCATACATGTTTACATGCCTAGTTACTCTACATTTCTGTTGTCTAACCGTGTGTTGTTCGTACTGCTTTAGTGGTGTTGCTTATTCATCGACGCATCCATTCACCTATTTAGTCTCGTGATTCGAATCCCTGTACACAAGGTTACTCACTTGTAATAGGCGGCATATCATACCTACAATGGAGTGTCGTTTTCTAGTGAAGCGGGAGAGGTTGAGGGAACGAACAGCAGTGAAAAATTCACACCAAACTATATCTACTGAAGTTGTTTCGTGACTGAGCTACGACCCTTGGTGAGTGGACGACCAGCACCATTCTTTAGTACAGTAGTCTTACGTTAGTAAAACTCGCACTCAACGAAATACTCCTGAAATACTGTACCTTGTTAAGCCCGGGACTTCAGGTTGCAAAGGAATGGGTATTCAGGTCACCGATCACCTACTGATCTTATTCGCTAAAACCTAATATCCTCTCCTCACACTCCGACTTTCCCTAGCTCATCTTGTTCACCGTGAGATTCGCTTTATTTTTCCAGATATGTGATTTTGGACTTGCCCGGATAGATGATCCATACGGCGAAACGCACCTTACTCAGGAAGTTGTGACGCAATACTATCGGTCTCCTGAACTCCTCATGGAAGCCACACGCTATTCCTACGCAGTTGATCTGTGGAGTGTCGGGTGTACTTTTGCGGAGTTACTCGGGCGGAGAATACTTTTCCCGGTAAGAGTCATGTAATCTATTTACTGGTGGATAGCTTGTCAAGGCAGAGCTCTAGATGCTGGAGAAAACGCAAAGGAGCCTTGATTTCCTCTCCTGAATATCCGGTGTTGTTGCTCTGATCCAAAACTTGAAGAATTGATGGAAACCTAACGTCTAATGTTTGCTGTTTACCCACCTCTTGAATGCCATCGGGAGAGCGCTTTCTAATGTGTGCTTATTATGATTTGTTTCCTGAAGTTTGCTTTCGTTTGTCATCGTAAGTCACGGTACTGGCTGGGTGGGTGCTGTGATAGTGCATTACATCAGTCCAGTCCCTTTAGAAGGGAATCCAAATCCAAGGATAGACTTTTTCCTTTAACTTTTGTACAAGAGAACGGTGCTGCTCGCAGATAGCTGTAATGTTGAACGCATGATAAACAGGCTTCGAAGATCAACATCAAAACATCAAGCAATATTACCCTGGAATGCATTCCTGTGGGCCACGTATTACAAACGATGTGACCCCAGATGAGGTCATCGTTGTGCAGTCACCATGTTAGAACTGATCTAACAAATTCAATGGTTGAGTCCTGCAGCCTTGATCTATTACACTTGACTTATGCTTCTCTCAACCTTACTAGTCTCTTCTGAAGTTGATCTGAACTAGGTGCTCGATCTGGTTGCTCATACCCTCAGTCCGATAACAGTTAAACCTGACCGGGGAAGAAAAAAACGTCTGTCTGTTTAGCGGCGTTCACATTGGTACAGAGGCGACGACCGATTTGCTCTCGTCCAATGGCTATCCGCTACCAGCCGATCGATTGAACCTTAGTCCATTCCTCGTCAATGCCAGCCGCTACCCGTCCGGCCTATCCAAAAATTAGGCTACCTCTCGGTGTTTCGCGAACCGTATGCCATGGCATACACCGAGAGGTGCGCTGACTAGGCTTAACTACCGTCCCTCGTTCGCCTTAGGACAACATGTATGGCTACCGTTCGTTCACACGTAGGTTAGTTGGTCCGTTCCTATTGTGTGCTTCCGTTTGTGGTGATCAGTGCGTGCACTACTCACTGGCTTTTCACCCCGCTTACTTCCGTACGTGGAAAAAAAGTGACTAGGTATCTGAAGCTATTTCCCCCAGTGCAGTGATGCGAAGCGCCGTTAAACCAACTGTCAGGGTAATTGGATGTTAGGCTATTTTTTGAAACGTCTATTTCCGATATGGGTAGTATTGGACGGTTGCCCGGACTCTACTCCAGGTCAAGTAATTTTGTCATGCAAGTGTCTTCACAGTTTATGTTCAGAGTCTATGCACTTGTTTAGTGTGTTACACTTTCAACGAACAGATATAGTGCTTCCTGGCTCGCTTTCGAGTGGATCTACAGTCCGCCTAAATCTTCCAAGGGTAGATTCGAACCGTATCTGTCACACTGTTAGTCTTATTTCAAAAGGCGACCCACTCGAAAGTGTTCACTTGATTCAAAATTGCTTGAATGGCTTCTTGCAAAGTGCAAGTGGTAGTTCTGTTGCACGAGTTCCACTCATTCACCAGCTTTTCCCCAACTTGTTCAATATGGGTTTTCTACATACGGTTGCCAGGGGTCGAACATAGATTGTGTCCCGAAATATGCGCAAGCGAGGATTTGTGGCATCAAACTATTCATTTGGATCCTCTTGATGTCAGTCAATTGTTTCTATGCTACAACCCACAGTACTTCACCATTTTAAGGTTCCTTTCCAGAATTTTATTCGTTCTGCGAGCGCAATCAGACGATAGGCGACTAGTGTGTGTGCCACTCGCCATCTTTCACCTGCCCGCTTGCCTGCATATCATATGTACTTTTGAGCGCAATATGTAGGTCATTGCAATCTGGCAGCAAAGCCGCATGAGATGGATGCGTTTCGCGTGCCCCATATCTTGCTCAGCCTCCACATACGGACAAAAGGTGAACAGTTCACTAATGACGTAATACTTGGCATTTTTGAACGAAGATTACGGTCAGACGGTTGGTCAGTTTTGCTTCACTGGTTTTCTTGAACGCGATTTGTATGAGACGCGGTAATCACCCACCTAATCGGGTCAGTTTTTCAATCAAGTAATGTTACTATCTAAGACAATAAGAAGAAATCAGAAGAAATTTGATGGTTTGGAGTAAATGGTCTTTACAATACATTCTCTGCGGCATTTCAGCTTACTGTGGGTGTACTATAGAGAAGCATAATGGTAGATTGCTTATTACAAAGTCTACTGCATTTAACACTAATATGGCTCTACCAAACGTACACACGATGCGGTGCCAGTGGACCTTCTGTGGTGCATCTAATCACATTTTGTTTTTATGAGGTGTTATTTGGTCTTAGAATGGTATGGAACTGGGTCTACTCATCACTTACTCCTTGACCTGGTATCGAAGCCAGTGCGAAAGGGCTTGTTGAGAGCACGTACACACACACACACACACACCCACACCTAAGTAGTCTCATTTGAAAATACCATACTAATCTGAAACAGGTTGTGTAATCTGTTTAGTCAGGTGCGAGAATACCCATCAATAATCACGTTGGATTCTGCTGCAAAGAAGCTAATCGAAAACATACCGCACTTCACCACAATCTATTTATATTGATATTATTATTATTATTCATATTATTATTATTTATGATTTGTCTTTTGCTTGATGGCTTATCCATACTTTCGTTGATTCAAAAGATTCATCAGGACCGACTCAGGAGTAATATAGGAGCATATCAAATATATAGATTTCTTTTTAGTTCGTATAATGAAGGAATTATTCGATCACGTCTGTCAACTATGTTAATCCTGAGAAAGGAAACAATACTGTGCTGCGCGGATAGCCATTATCATTTGGGAGTAGTCTTTCGAGGATCCAGTAAGCACATAGACTGTGCGATTGAAGGATGAGTGGCGACGATTCCAGTCCAGTTGCAGCACTCCTGACTAGCCGCTTGTCGTTGTCCGACTTCAACCAAACTTCAAACCGTTCAAACTTCCAAGGAAACTCGTGAGGTGCACATTGTTGGTGTTTCTTAATGAGGACAAAACAGTCGTACAGTGCTTATAAGCTTTTCATCATGCGTGGAACTAACTCGTATAATGGAATGTAATATTTGAACCCTCGTGATTAATCTCATCGCAAAAGAAATATGTTGGGCTACCGCTGCAGGGAACGCTGAAGGATTCCGCCACAGACAAAGATAGTTTAGGAGCATTCCGAAGCAGTACATTCGGAGGTAAACTTTCCGTTCCTCGTGGAATAAGGTCGACTTAGTAACAGAGCAGCCAATGGAACCGCCCGACCGAACAACTAATCGTGATCGAAGGCCAGCTCCGGCTAGCAACACAGATATTCACACGCAACACTACTCAACACAGGACCACCGGCCCGTCTCTACACTTCACTACGCACCCTAACAACCCACTCACGATGTCACCTCGATTGGTGATGAAACCTTAGCAATCAAACTGCCCAATTTAGCGAACGGATCAACGACCATTCTATCTTGTATTATTGCTGACCACAATTGCCCACTAACCATTGTTCCAATTTTCTTGAGGTCTTCCGAGTTCTCTGAATATGTCGATTGGCCGTGTGGACGTACAGCATGGCTCTCGTAGATCTGTTTCGTCCTCACTTGAATATTTTAGATTAAGAAAAATAACAATACTGGACGTTATCTACGACTCTGAATTTTAGCCTGGGAGGGAGGTAGGACAATGGGATACATCAACAGAATAGCGCAGTCGTTCACACAGCTCGCCCAAGCAACAGCTCGTTGCTGTTCCTTCTTATAGGAATAGTGGACTAAAAAAACGTGCGTTCCAAATTTCGTTATGACTGAAAACTCCCTGCACATGCAGACGTGTCTATGACCCTCGAATCAAGTGGGGGACTGGTCTAAAACGGGACTGGGAACCGATTTATATGAATTTTGTGAGTGAGCTGACTGGGGTGAAGCACTGTAGGCATACTCTAGGTCCGTTGTATACCTTTGTCGGCCCATTTTCCGTTTTTGCATGGATTTAGTCTCCCCATGTTATTCGATTTTAGCTGATGAATGATGAATTCTCACTGAAAGATTTGGGGATTAGTATAGACTTGTCACCATTTGAATGTATTGCGTGTATATGTCATTCCAGGCAAGAAGTCCGCTGGAGCAGTTGGAATTAATTCTCGATTTGACTGGCAGTCCGAGCCCGGATGATTTGGAAAACTGTCATCCAGACGCCTGCTGCTTCGTACTCTGTTCTCGATCCCGACATCCCAACCCATCGATTTTATACGCTCTCGCACCGGACGTTAGTGAAATGACTGTGCATTTGTTGACCAGTATGCTCAAATTTAACCCGGTAAGTTGGTTCGTTTCAAAATGGTTTGTTGTTTGATAATTCGCGGATCAATTACTCTTAGAAAAGCATGGATGCGCTTGTACATTCCACTCACATCACGTTTTTGGAACTAGGTCGGCTGGTAAATGTTTCGTCCTCGTGCGACTGTTCCGAACCAATTAGGTAACCTGGATGACTATCATCACGTGTGACTCGCACGCATTGGTCACATGTTACCTTGTTGCACTTTGACAAACCACGACTTGATTCGTAAAGTCGGCACCTAACGGTGGATAACGTTCAACTTAGAGGAAATCCATCGTCGCAGTGACTGCTGTTGACCTTCCAGGGAGTAAGGTCATTTTGAAGACAAATTAGAGAAATGTTCAAGTGCATCTGACACCATCAGTGGTGACGATTCTACTGATTATCGCACCACATTGACATAGCAAATAATAAGGTCCCTCCAGCTTAATTCAGCTGTCCGTAAGGTGCAAAGAAAAAAATCTCACAGAAGCCGCTTTAAGTGTGTTGCGCACAACGCTGTTGATAGCAAAGCGCTATGAAACGTATCGCCCGTATCTCGCTCAGGTTACCTCATATCTGGCTAGCTGGTCTTAGCCTAGCTAGCTGACACGCTACAGGCGGAGTTGTCCAGATTGGGTTGCCTCTATCATGATTGGTCCATGTCAAGGTCAACTCACTGCCATCTGCCCATTCTCCTTGATGACGGACATTACGTATCTACACAGTCGATACTCCGATCGAGTTTTACCACCGTATGTTTTAGTGGTGTGCACCGGTACCGTAGGTCGCTGTCTGAGGCCTGAGTTTTTGTGCTGACTACAGGACATCCTAATGACTGGGCAAGTATGCCAACTCAAGGATTAATTCAAGGATCAATAGTGGCACTGGTTTGAGGCCAAAAAATTGCAAAGCTACAACCAAGCCAAACTCATGAAAATAAGCTTGTAGAATCTCAGGATGAATCTAGGATGAGCGTTACCTGTTCAATCCACGTGATAACTTTGATATGCAGCTCGTGGTTGATCAGTTCAATTTGGCTATTCTCTCAGATAGTGCACAAACTTGCTTTTGAACCGTCCTGAGCTTCCCGAGTGCATAGAAAGCCATGGATATGTGAAAGATGCCATGCATCAAATGCTAAAAAGTCGTTTGGAGCTTCGAAATATTGTCTTCACTCGCCTTCTACTGGATCACTGTACCACTACTTCAGGGAATCAGGCTTCCTTACATTTCCCCTGTTTATTGGTCCCCATATTATGATCTCATTTAGTTCACTGCCGCATGATACCGTCATCGACCGTCTTTATCCATTCTATTTCAGCACGCTCTGCAATGAATTGATAGACTGACCGTATCAGCTGACCACATATGAAACTCAGACGGTCAACAAACGGTCAGACTCAGGCTCAGGGTGAAGTTGTTCAGTGTGAAACCAGTAGATTGGTGGGTAGCAAATACACAAACTTCTTGTAGTTAATGTGGCGTTACATTACACAGATAACGCGCGTACTGACAGTGTACAGATCCGTGCCCGATCACCTCCACGAATCCAGAAATCCGTGGCGAATAACAATATGCACCGTTTGCATCCGACCAACTTAGCTCTCTAAACCGTAATTCTCTTGTCTTCGCACTAGACCGTTTACAGTGAATTAGAAGCTTTCGACCAAGTCTTTTACCATAAGTACACTCATTCAGTTTGGACCTGCATAAACTTTCTAGTTTCAGTCTCATTTCTTATAAGGGAATCTTGTAAAGTGATCAATTCTGGTCAGTCGCTGATCGACTCGATGTTTGCTCCAATTATTGTGATTAACTCTTCTAACTTTGCAAGGTTCATGGGTGTATTTGAGAAGAAATTGATGCGCAAGGAACCTCGTCCCCAAAGTTTCCTAAGCCTTCCAGTAGAGTAATCAGCTTCATGCTATGTGACACCAAATGTTCTGCATGTTGGTTTTTCTACTGATTCGGGCAGTTATGTTGGGAGTATTTCGTCATCAATCGAGCTAACGTCTTCAGCGCGTTTCGATGGACAACAATCCATCTAAGAAACCACAGCGATTGGTAGTGAGACAGCTGCAATCCAACTGTCCAGTTCAGCTAGCAAAGTCACGGCCACTTATACAGCCTGAGTTACAACCATCCTCTTCAGCACCAAAGGAGCCTCATTCATGTCAACGTGTCAGTGAGTCAGAGTATATGTTACGCCATATGGAAAGTGACAATATTGCTCCAGTATACAGCAACCCCCAAAATCCATCCTTCTGAAAGGGGAACACTCATCTGAAGGCTTCACAGCCATGTACGACCCCCGGGAGTTAGACATCTCGTTAGAGGAGGCTAGATATTCCTTTCCCCTTGTCAGAATGCCTTAATGGGATAAGCATATATTATTCCACTTTTTCGTGGGGCATCTTATGTTTTACGGTAAGGTAGAAGGAGCCAAGGTCGGATGTAATCGTTTTGTAACTACTCTAATTCAAATCGAACTGATTACGTGGCCTGTGCAAGGAAAGCCATATAATTTGTTTGCGCCATCTGGCAAGTGCCTTGAGGGCCTTGTGTAGGTGAGGAGTTCTCTTAAACAAAAGATCATTGGCTAAACCTGCAATCATATTGTATCAGCAGGACGCGCCGTTTAGTTATGTAAGTTTTACTGTGATTCTAAGAACAACTTCAGCCTTCACCACTTCGTCCGACTATGTACGGCTTAGGATAAAAAGAAGTCCGCATTTGCCTCCAAGGCATACGCTCTATTTTCTGTCCCCGTCTTATATAATATTGCTAACCCTAGTACTCTGTTAGTATCAGCTCATCCCATCATCGACTGTGTACAGAATGGGTTCATATATGTATCTGAAACCTCTGTAGTTTGGCCTTTTTAAATGGACCGCATCACCACATTCTG
Organism: Opisthorchis viverrini; assembly: GCF_000715545.1. Lineage (NCBI taxonomy): Eukaryota > Metazoa > Platyhelminthes > Trematoda > Opisthorchiida > Opisthorchiidae > Opisthorchis > Opisthorchis viverrini. The sequence goes on along the minus strand of NW_008752090.1, from coordinate 153,076 downwards.
AACTGCGGATTATTCTCAGAGTGTATGCACATAATCGTGCGTCTGTCAACCGACCATCTTCTAACCTAGATGTATTGTATCTGGGACTTGGAACCCTGTTTCGAGGACGATACAGTGCGACCATTTCGATCCCGGTGTGAATGGCGTCAGCAGACTCGTGTGACATACTGTCACACACAAAACATACACACGCCTACTGGGTATACAACGAACCCGGTGTGCTCCAGCTTGCGGACTGACTTTTGTGAAAGCACCTCATTTTCGGATATTCTTCTTCGATAACAGCTACAGTCACATTAACGACAAATTTGTTGTTTCAATCGCTGATCTCGCTTTGTTTTTTCGTTTGTTAGCGCCAACGTATCACTGCAGCCGAGGCTTTAAACCATCCATTTTTGGAGGAAGCGCGCCTGCGTTACCACTCGTGCATGTGTTCCTGCTGTCACGATGTGGGCTCTTCTTTCGCTTCTGCGAACGATTCAGATGCGACAAGTGCCTTCTGCTGCGCGCCTTCACCGTCCGGCTCTTCTTGTGCGTCCTCCACCCCTTCTAGCGATTCCACTCCGAGTACACCGGGTAAATTTTACAATCGCTATGAGGCCAAGACCGCGGCAAACGCAATGGCTAGTCCGTCTTGCAGCACTACCTCCAGTTCGAGCAGTATCAGCTGTAATACTGGAGGAGGGGGAGGGAGCGGTAGTGGTGGCAGTGGAAGCGGTATGGCACGAAGGCGGTATTGTCACGATTTGGATCCAATTTGTCCAGTCCTACTCCCGTTTGATTTGGATTCAGGATTTCGACGCCTTTCGGATGCGAAACGTAAGTAAATCACATGTGGCAATCCTGCTGCCAGTGGTAACAAAATGGTAGTAGAGTAACACAATCGCCCTGGAAGAATTTTTCGGACAAGTAACCTCAAAAACACTGTGAGAAGTGTGGATGTTAACCACCGTGCCTCCTCCTGTTGGAGTACATCTTGATGTTGTGGAACATTTATAGGTTGTGAATCGTTCATTTCAAAACCTCTCATTCGTCGCAGTATAGATTGAATTTTCCCATAAAAACTCCTCTGTATTCTTTCTGAAAAGCAGTTCCGATCCTGCGGAGCACATCGCCCCTGGAATGTTGTGCGTCCGTCCTCCAGCTTCTGTTTGAGTGAAAAAAGCGTTTTCAAGTGAATTTGTTAAAAAGGAGTCGGTAATCTAAATTGACTGTGATAAGTGATAGAAATCTGAGTTTGAGACTCTTACCCAGTTAAAAGAGTTGTACTGCAAACTTGAAAGCCGGTCATTATGACAGCACCAGCAAACAAGCAACCAGACCACCGTGGTACTGCGATTTAGGACAGGACTGAGGCCATGTCCACAGCCATTTTTGGACTGATGTGATTGTCATAAGTGTTTCCCGGCTCCTCGAGGTGTTCAGCCATGAACTTCAACAGTTAAGGTAACACCACTCGGAGTGGACTGGCCGAAAAATCATTTCACCTGCCTGAAGATGAGTCAAGAGGAGCATTTCGTTTGTTACAGGGTATATTTGAGTTTGTAGTGTTTTTCGCAAAACACTTGCCTCTTTTTTGTCCGACGTAATTTCGCTCTTACCTGCCAGTTGTCAAGCTAGATTTCATCCTCGTGAACCAACTCGAAGAGAACGTTTATTCATTGCCGTCGAGTCAAGGCTGGATGATAACTGGTGTACAGCCCTGCTTAAACATTGAGTGACCTACAATTGCCTAACGGTTCGAGCCCCTCAAGAGAGTGGCTAGGGACAAACCCAAGACTAATCTTTGTCATCATAAAAAGTGAGATATTGACAACNTGTGATAAGTGATAGAAATCTGAGTTTGAGACTCTTACCGATAGACTATACTTTCTAGTATATTCTTACTGAGTCCTGCTCTCCTGTATATCATGTGCCGCAGGTGTCCCTGCTCAGAGGTCTTCATCAAAAACTGCACAGATAGCGACCTAGTCTTTTCTTCCCACGTCAGGTATCATGGTGTGAAGGCCAAGGTGGTGGACGCCCGAGTTGACGGCGGACAAGCACATCTTTAGTTGCCCTCCTTGATGGTGACGCGTCGACATGGGTCTGGAGGAAGAATCACCATTTAGTCATTCGGTTTGCGGGGCACGTGCCTAAAAATTACTGTCGGTGTTACTTGTCTCTCTTGGTCATTCCTAATATACCATATATTGTCGATTTTGTCACACTACTTCATGAATGACTTTATCAGTCCGTCTTGTTTAAGTTACAGCCCTCTGGCAAGATTAGTGCAACACCTTTGGTCTTTTTATATCCCCGAACCGCAGTGAACAGGTTTCGGTTCCATAAGGAAGTACAGGACGGATAAAGGCGTTGGTTTTGACACTACTTTTCGACTCATTCCGGAGGATATCTCCGAGTGGTAGAGATACCACACTAGAGCTACCAATACTTCTCGTCACCTTATCCCTTTTTTTGGTCGTTTGCTATATTGCCCACCGAGGGGAGCGTTAGTCTCATTTGAACGTGCTAACTTGTGGCAGGTGTAGTGTGCTTACCGAGCAAATTGGTATGGCTTAGGTAGATATCCCTGAATGCTGCTAGTGAAATCGGATTATGACCAAGAAACAGAAGTGCATCAGGTAATCAAAGCAGATGTAACAAAAGCCCGGACCAACGCAGAAGCACTGCAAAAGAGTTTTACACTAACATTATCGGGTAAAGGAAACCAGTCGGATTTATCTCGCTTCCAGACATGTACTGGAAGCTGGCCTGCTGTCTCCTTAGCGAGCGCTCAACTAGGCTTAAGAAGACAGCGCACTTAATGCTAAGATGTCAATAAGTGTTTTATCCTTTCCAGAAATCTATTCATTATTTGTGCCTCCTGGCCCATGTGAAAACTTCACCAGCCAGTCCGATCTCAGTATCTCAGTGGACGCAACTTGATATGCTGTTCTCCCTTCCCAGGTGTCCTATGGGACAGCATCCAGGATTACTATCGTCGCGACGACCGTCTGACACGAGTAGTGCTCAACAAAAATGGTGCGAACTACTCTAGTTTCATCAAGTAAGTTTAGTTCCCGACTGTTTTGTTTTTCCCACAACTTTTATCTGAAATGTGTTTCATTGTTTCCTCAGTATAGCAGAGATGGCCCAAGTGGTTAGAGCGCGAATTTACTGACCGGAAGGTCCGTGGTTCGACCTCCGCCACTCGACTTCCCCTGTCTAGGCTTGGACAACCTGGCAGTATCCCAGCCCTCGTGCTTCCTTCGGGTGGCATGGCAGCTAGGCACCGGAAGGGTGCTACAGCTGAACGCTTTCTTTTTCCATTCAAAGCAGAGTCTACAGTACTGTAGAATTAGCGCTGGATACTAATTTTGACAATGTTTGGTTTCCCTTCCGTCTATCAGTAGTTCACAGGGAGAATAAAATCACACGATCGGTGGAGCTCCCGTCTAAGAGCCAGTCAACACGTAACTACGTGATGTGGATTCCGTGAGTGAAGGATAAGTGGGGCTAAATACGAGATTACCACACTGCCGATCAGCTGCCCGTGGCCGAATGGCTCAATGTCCAAACTACCACCGGGATGTAATGTCTCCGAAACTCCCTTGAATTTTGTAAGATGCACATTGTTGGTGATCCCTAATAAGGATGAAACAGCTGTACAGTGCTCCTCGGCATTTGAGCATAGATTGGCTTCATGTACAGGATTAAATGTTTACTGAAAGTTCCGTATTCACCAATCCAACTTTGACTACGCGTGATACAATGTAGAGCTGTAGAGCTCCGGCAGGAAAAGTTAGTTGAGCATAGATTGGCTTCATGTACAGGATTAAATGTTTACTGAAAGTTCCGTATTCACCAATCCAACTTTGACTACGCGTGATACAATGTAGAGCTGTAGAGCTCCGGCAGGAAAAGTTAGTTCTCAAAAAGCATATTTGGATGAGACCACTTTGGATGCACCCAGTCAGTCTTGTTTATCTCAAACGTCCGATGAACAAAGACCATACCGGTCATAGTTTTGTGTATAAAGTTTTGATTGTCGAGAGTGATTTGTAGACACAACTCTTGGAGAATGCAAGTTCGCATCTCAGAGCTTCCAAACGAGACAAATTTTGAATAATCCAAACCTCCGTTTCAGCCGGTAGTGTTTGCAGGTCTAGAACTTGTCCTCCATCAGAAGTGAAACAAAAGTGTGAAGCTTGGATTCGGAACACAGTGCAGTGGAATAAGGTGTTATGAATCAGTTCATCAATCAACTAAACGGTCACTTGATTGTAGATTTTTTCGAAAAGGGTTGACCATGGCAACCGAAACGTCGGATCGTAACGTCTTATTTTACTACGCTGTGTTTTGAGTTTAAACTTTCCACGTTTTACACCACCTGGTGCTCAACCTGTTTAACAAGATTCTGGCCGTGTTCGGCCCGGGACTCGTAAATAAAGCCAAAGAATTACTGACATATTTACTCATACGCTATTTTTACCCTGTTTCATCCGCAATCAGCTCTTCCGTCGCTCAGGCCAAAGAGGTCCCGGCTAGTCATCGATGGCACTGAGCAGTGGTTCGTTTGTTCCAGCGTTTGCGTCAATTCTAATTCATCACCTTGCCATCCTGGCTGGCGGAGTGCAGGGACGGTGCCTGAGTTTCAACCCTGGTCTCTTCAGTCTTCCACTCGTTCATCTAATCGGGCAGAAATCGATTCATCGAGTTGTAGGCGTTTTACCACATCTGTTCAAACCATCCTCCGCTGTCTTCACTATCAACAAACAGTTCGCATACTGGTAATCATTCGCATCCACATCAACATCCTCATAATCTGTGTTACGTTGTTCTCGCTAGTCTTTTTCTACTGCTCTATCGGCTTTTGTTATTGTTTGTTTACTTCTGGTTTCTTTCTCTGTTCCTCTGATTGTTTGTTTGTTTGTTTCACTTCTTCAAACGTCACTCTCCCTAATAACAACGATACTGTGGTTTGGTTTTGAATGAATAGGCTCTATCTAATGCCTACGAGCTTTCTTCCTACTGTGTGACCATCCGACTGCCTAGTACAAGCAATAGGGGCAGCGTCAAATGACGCTATGTGTATCCCCAACCTCGCCCTCTATTTTGTCGCTCGTATTTTGTTTCTCTTCCCATCCTATCCATCTTTCTCGCACCAAGTGCACAGTACGGTCGACCAGTTTCCTCAGTCCGTTAATGTTGCTGTCGTCGTTGTTTCGTTCATTTGCGTATATTGTTTCGGCGTGTTTTTTCGCTGCTTCCGACCACGTTCTGGACAAGTTCTGTTTCAGGCTCATCAAACATTTTTGAGGATGGAGAAAGGCCCTTTACGGCTGATTTAACAATGACTACGAATGACAGCAACTACAATAGCTGTCTTTTGGTGAGACTGCTCATCCATCATCATCATCATCTGTGTATGTTCTATCCGGATTCGTTATGATAACTTTCTAGGCTTTTTGAATTCGTGTTTCGACACCTGCGACCTTCACACACACACACACACACGCAAACACAGCGAAATTCGATGGAGATTGTTTTGCTACTCGGCAATGTTGGCACTGGCTATCTTTGATGCACTCAATGTACTTGAATTCTAAGGCAACCGTGCGTTCACGGTAGAATGTGCGCACTTTGTGTTTCTGCACTTTGATCTTTCGCGCCCTGTGGCCTGTTTTGTCCTATTCTTCATGTTCAGTATTGTTTATAGGACCATCCCGGGAACATTTCATAATATGAAGTCATACGGGTACTTGTTTTATTCTTTACCTTCGGTAATAAGTTGACCAAATCCATTTGCTCATTGTAAATACTCTCTTTTTTCACCCAAGGGGTGATTAACCCTCGGACGCCAGCTACCTTATTCCAGCCTTTCTGCTGCTTCTGCAGCGGTCGATTTGGTTTCCAAATCGACTGACTTGTACAGTTATTTGTTTGTTTTTGGCTGTTCTCTACAAAAAACTTCGTTTGTTATTCCCTCCCCTCTGTTGTTTATCCCGCCTCCCAACTCACACCACGGATCTTTCTCAGTATGTTCACGCACCGAACGCCACCCTATTCCACACGATCTCCACCTTCTTTCGCGCAGCATTGTTTCCTTTATACTTTCTGACAAATTATCTCATCCGGAAGTGCTGAGGACTTATGAACATCTAAGCGTCCGTTCTAGTCTTCTCTCGCTCCTCATTATTCCAAACACACACACAATGTTCTAGTCACAAGCTGACTACTTTGAAGATCCATGCCCACTTGTGAGGCACCCCAATTTCATCCAACTCTCTCCACTACACTATGCACTCATAGCCACAACAGTCATTTATAGCACACCTATCCTGCATTCTACGTACCGGATTGCGCCAAACTTGCACACGTGACCTTTCTTTGTTACCCTCCACCCCCAGTTTTGCCACTGTGCCCTGCCTCCATGTGCTATCGAATCTTAGTGAGTGTCTTTTGTGTAGCAATTACACTCGCTAAAGGTCGCTCCTACAAATTTGTCTTCCGATGATCGACTAAGAGCTTGGTCGTGCGGGTAACCAGTGTTAGTCAGATTAGATACACAGAGACCAATAGGAGTTCGACCTTCACTCGAGTTTGTTTGTTCTGTGTGCAACTCACGCACCGATTGTTAGTGGTAAATTGAGTCATCGGAGAGCATCACTTAATCTGTGTTATGGCCTTCTACTGAAGCGATGCAACTTTACTGCTGGTGGGAATCACTGCAGCAAAACTACTAAGTAGAAAGTGAGTTTGGACACAGATGCAGACCAGATTAGTTATTCTACGTCACAGCCTGAGGTCTATTTTCAGGGGCTTTTCACGCAGCCACAGATTCCCGTTCGAATATTACCTTAGGAGATGAGATTACTTGACCTCCGTAGGTTGTGTTGCTAAACCTAGGCTTCAGGCTGGAGGTTTGTGTCATATCATTGACTCTGAGTGAAAAGGTTCAAAAAAGCTTGCTCATGTTTCCCTAATGTTCCTCAGCTCAGGTAAATCAATAAAAACACGTGATAACGCATCGCGTGCTCCAGGGGTGCGAATTACCGTTTCGGTTGGTAGGAGACTAGCTTACTGGGAAGTTTATCGTTTCAAAGGAATACACAGTGCTCGGGTATGCTTCTAATCCTAACCTCAGAGGCATTGATGGAATTCCGTACAATCGACGGGTTTTTTGTTGCTAGGGCCTAGGGCTTGAAAGTATCGGTATCCCAGATAAGCATATTATGTGGGATACCAGCACACAGGGGGGTATTCAACCTATTCAGCTTCTCAATCCAGTCTTTTCACCAAGCAAAAGGTTCTCGGAGCAGAGTTGGTTGTCTCAAGGTTAGAACACACAGTATGCGATAGTGATGAAGGATTGGGGAAAAATCTGTGACAGTGAACAGAGCCAAGTTCGACGGGGGTAAGCTCAAGTAAAGGGGCATTGTGAAATGCAGTCATAGAGGAGAATGTCGGCAGCTCAGGTAGCCTAGATGGTCGTTGGCTTGTTCGCTGAGCTGGGCAGTTTGGTTGCAACCAAATTGCCCAGCTCAGCGAACAAGCGATGGATCATGAAGGCTACTGCCAATCTGTCAGTAAGCGGTAGGTTTCACAGACAAGAGTATGGAATGTGAACGAGTGCAGAATATTGAAACAACGGAGTAAAGGCGATTGTGGCGAGTCTTAAGAACCCAACAGAATTCCTTGTGTGTATTTAGACGAAGAACTGCTTACTAACTATACAATCAACCAAAGTACTTGATGATAACTTGATGATAACGCGGTGGTATTTGGCCTAGACCAGAAAAGAAAGTGAGGCAAGAGAGATCAGTTTGCGGAGAGCATTAGCTACGACAAACAAACCATTACGGTTGAAGAGGGCATAACAATACACAAGGGATAAATCAGATGAGAGAGGAAAAGACAAACCCAGACTGGTGGATAGAGTCATGCTAAGTTGCGTTACATAATGATCTTGAGAGGCGAGAGTTTTCTGTCGCTGATAGGTGGGAATCATTAAGAATGTCCGGATAAATCTTAACGAAGCAAGTGAAAGCGAGTTCTTTTGCTACTTCGCGACATTAAGAAAGAGACTCAGTAAACCATCTGAGCATTCGACTTGGGAATTTTCGCAGATTTCAGAAATGGGCAAATCATATTCGATCAAATGCCCTCACTTATTTACACTAGAAGAGAACTCTCATAGCGAAGAAATCATGGATAAACAGAGTAGATGAAAGAGTAGGATAGAGTTTATTAGTTAGGAACAGCAAAATCTAGGCGACGGGCATACGCTGAGTACGGATATGCTGCTGAGTCAAGAGGATGAATTAGCGACAACAAGTCTTTGCGACAAAAACTGCCAAAAACATTCGTATAATCGAGGGAAAGCAAACTCATATTCTTTCTTTCCCGGTTTAGACAGTGAGGTATGCGAGGGCATCTACAGTGGAATGTGGGTGACTTCTAGATGAGGTTTGGTTTGTCGGATCTGACAGCGAGTTTTCCAAACAGCGTGGATGCTCTGGCACTTACCGGTAGAAAATTTGATGTACGGCCATTTTTCTTCTGATCCAGTAGAAGGGGCGATCACTTCTTTCGAGTGCCCTTCACTAAATACGGACAATGAAACAACTTATACGTCACTCCTCGAAAAGAGGCGAGGACGCAAGCAGACATTGACATGTTTGAGGGGCAAATTTGGTATAGTGTTCACCGATTGTTTAGATTTTGGTTTGCTGGAAGACAAAGCAAAAAATGGACAAAAACAGGTTTTTGTGTATTTTTTCTATTCTCCCAGCTTAAATTTGTGATTGGTAGTATCACACCGTTCTGAACAGAATACCACATAACACTTGGTCTAAACCTTAAAAGAAAAAATGACGAAAAACCCAAGCTACGTGTTTTATGGGGATTTCGAAATTGGAGGTACAGGGATGATCAAGATTAGTCTTTTTCAGGTGATGCGCACTCCACTTGAATCAAGTGCCAATTTCATCCGGGTAGTTATTTTCTGACGAAAAACCAAGTATATTATGACCGTATAACATTATGCACTCCGTGTACAGTAAAGTAAAATATATCAATATTCTAGTGTCTCATCGTAGCACTCACTACATGTAACCGGTCTACAAAGCTGGTGTTTAACTGCAGAGTGCTGCCGATTCTGTTTGCTGTGGGTGGTCTCGAGATTTACTCATAGTATTCCCGTTTAAACAAGCGTCCTCATGTACTTAATCTGGTGAGTCCACACCAAAGTGTGGAGGCACTGGACTCGAGTTTCGCTCTTACTTAAGCTCATCAGCACTAAGTATACACGACTGCGCAGGGTTCTGAACTCCAGATATCTGGCATGCCAGGCGAGCGTGCTACCACTACTCACTCACCAGCGCACGCTGGAGATTTTCACTTATTTTTAAAGTGTCCGTGACGCTACCCACTGGAAGTCTTGACAGGTAGGCCAATCGATTGACAAAACAAGTCGCTGTTCGAGCCGTTGGGCAAACCAGTCAAATCGCCCAAGTGCGAACACATTCGCCTGTTCGGACGTGAAAGTTCAGATGCGTTCAGTGTGGTGAAGTAGTGGTAACACGCTCAGTTCGTATGTCAGCGGTCTGGAGTTCGAACCCCGGCACGGCGAAGGATATACACTATTGATGAACTATATTAAGAGCAAAACCTCGGGTTCAGTGCTTTTCCACTTTGGTGTGGACTCACCAGAACGATTGCGCCAAGACAGGAGGACTTTTCAAACGAGAGTGATGTGACCACATTCTCTTAGTGTATCGTACACATGTAAGTAGAGAGCAGCTTGATAGATTGCCTATGGTATTGGTTCAGGCTGTTGTCAATGTTCTACTTTCTCACTTGGACATTCTATAGAAGACGACAGAAAAAGATGTGCCCACCGTTGTTTTAACGTGTCGCACAATGCGTTCGAATGAATAGTGGTCACCTAAAAATCTCTGGTAACACAGTTCAAGATGAACAACCCAACACATGGGAGCAGCTGGGTCTATTTACTCCTATGGCGAGGAAAATCGATACTACTGGGCACTTCGAACATTCACAAGATTATCGGGCTGGACATAATACACTACTCTTAGAGTTGCTGAAGTTTATTCGACAACCCACGACCGGCTTTACCCTTCCTGGGGCTTATCAGGTAGGCGCAGTCCCGGAGTTGCCGTCAACCTTATATTCTACTTGAACCCAAATTTGCTTGCATATGAGTGTATTTTGCTAATTATCGGGCTAGCTTCAGTTCCTTTGTATACTCAGTACATTATTCATGGGTTAATAGAAGTGTCATGTTCACCCAATTAGTACTACAACTTGTGTCCCGTTTGCATAGCTTCGGAAATTGTCTCGGATAGTAGTAGGGTATTCGCCGAGGAACTGCGGATCTTAACAAATGGCTGATCGAAATTGCTTTCGGAATCCGGATATTTTGCACTAACATGGAGTAGCCACTATCTGGATGAATTTTGTTTGGGAGAAAACCACATGTTAGGCTATCTGTCACAAGTGATTTGGCTTCGAAGTGTTTGATCGGATTTCCAAGCGAAAGGACATATACCCGGACCGAGTATACGCATAGGAGCCTGTGTATCGTGGGTGGCCGTTTATTAGTTATGCCTGCACTGAGTCTGCCAGACCACACGACAAGACGTCAGAGACCCCGCCTGTATTGTTGGGCAGAAACATACAGAGCCTCTGCGAAAATATATAGGATGACTAAATGGTCAATTATGGTCGTTCACTTGTTCGTTCTGTACAGCCAATGGCGGTGTTCCGGTCCTAAACACTCAGCCCCACTCCGCTGGTCGTATGTTGCTAGGGCGTGTTCGCTGAGCTCCGCCAACGCACCTGCTATCCGAAACACGTCGTACCGATGGTGACCTTGGGGATGCGTCATTCTCCACACGTGCTTTTTTTCATTTCTGGGCGCGTCCTGACAGAGTCAGAATCCCTGTGGCTCAAAGCAGCAAAGCTAACCGTGAAGTTCGATGGGCCGCATCTGTTTGGATCATCCAGGGGCATCAGACTCAGGAGTCTCAAGGAGGACGATTACCATAGTTATTTCGGAGAAAAGGTGTGCCCTTAGAGGTTAAATACATGGTCCTTGTATGCATATATAAGAGTGAGTTGATCCAGCTATCTGTTTCACAATGAACATATTCAGAATTTCACATTTTGTGGATAAGGTAACTGACCTTCACCATGGTATGGAATTCCCTCGATCTCGTCTTTGGGCTGAATGTGTTCTTCGAGAATAAATTAACTAGAGCCTCAAGGAAATTTGGTGGCTTAGGTACCCGTGAATTGTTTGTGCCTGTTTAAGCTCACTCCTACAGACTGAGTAGAACAGCCTCGCCCATCTATAAAGACACATTCAGTGTCTATTAGAGCTGATCTCACTGCAAGGAACGTATTCGACTCCGAATGAGGGGTGTTAGAGAAGGTAAGACATTCGTAGATCAGAGGTTCTTCGACTCTAGCGATGCTACATAATAGGAGATCCGATAAGGCTGGTGACAGAATCTACACTAATTGAGCCAAGTGAAAAGTAATCAAGCCTTTGGTTGGCTTTTAGAGTCAACTACAATCCGCGAATCTAATGCTCGCAGCACAGATGTGTAAGCCAAAGTTAATATGGACATTTTCCATCAACATGGCGATCGGCTCACTCTCAGCCGGGCGACATGTCATCTGAGGCAAGTGTACGAAAGATGTAGAGGCGGTGGGCACTGGTCAGGTAGCAGATGAAATAGCTCGCCCATACGTCCAAAGCGATTGTATTCTGAGCTATAAGTACACTTTGCCTTGTTCACTGCAGTGTCTATTGAGCACTCATGAGTGAAATAGGGAGGGGGAATTTCACTCATGGCATAAAAGCGAGGAGATATGCTGACTTCTCCTTGGTCAACTGGAGTGCATTCACTACCGTTTTAAAACCCACAGGCAGTGATAGGTTCACTGGTTTGCACACAGACGAATGGCCGATCAGAGTAAGCGTCAATTTCAAGTCAGCACCAAGGAGTGCATGTACACTCCGTGTCAGACAACGGTTTGTTATCACGATTTATAAATGCGTATATGAAGGAAAACGACCGCTAACCTCGAATTGCTGTCTGGGCGTCCCTGTCTATTGGACTACGGCTCAGCAGACCTTGAAAATCTATCTTAGTAATATTCCCAAGCCCAGATAAAGTGGTGGGCAAGAGATGATAATCGTATACAGAAGCTGAATGAGGAGTGCTTCACAAAAAAGTGCCAGGGATCACTAGATGACCGGAAAATGCCTCAGTTTTTCTCGATAGCCAGCAGGTCTCTTGAAGTTTCTAGTGTTCATCTTGTGTTGTAACCTTGATGCATAAAGTTGTGTCGGTGACCCGTACACGTAAGGACAGATTTAGTTGGTCCTACCTATGGCCAATTTTACTCACCCCACTCACGGAACGTGCATACTGTGTTCAAATATACCGTTCAAATATCTATCTATCTATCTATCTATCTATCTATCTA